>NW_010260986.1:0-20188 GCF_000690775.1 Eurypyga helias
AAAAAAAAAAAGAAAAGTTTTATTTGTTCATCTTCGTGGTGTCCCAGCATTGCACAGGAACATCCCTTCCCTCCACTGGCAGTGTTCCTGGCTTCCACCACTCTCCGCTGAGGAATCCTGAGCCATGACCACCTCTTGCAGTCCACCATTCAAGAGACTATACATCATCGTTGTTATTACTGAGGTGGTGTGCTGGGCCTCCAATAATTCACTGATGTTTTGTGTGGGAGGTATAAAAACTGCAGCCTGTGGACTACACTGCTGGGGAGTTCCTCCAGGGACTTAATTTTAAAAGTTATTCACTTTACCCTAAGTTATGAAGATGTATCTGTCAGGGCCCTTAAGAAGCCTTATTGGCCTTGAGCAGCAAAGTCACTCCACGCCCCCACGCTGCCCATGGGCCCTGGGCTCTCTTTTGGCCCAGGAACCTGTGGACTAACGTTGTAGTCTCATATCCAGTCCCATTTCTGTCCTTGTTTTCCATCTGTTCCTCACTGAGCTCACCAGGTGGGCCCTGGGCATAAGCCATCACTTTGCTTTGGCTGGGGCTGCCAACAGAGATGGTTATCAGCCCCCCGGCACTGATCCCTCTCTGGATCCTCTCCAGGTACCTGCCTGGGCTGGGATCATCCTTGACTCCCCACTTGCCCTCCCTTGTGTGGCAGCCCCCCACTCTTACTGCTGCTTGATGACCTCACTGCTTTGCATGACCTTGATTTGCATTAGTGCAGGAGCAAACGCCTGCCCCCCTCTCTTACCCCCACGTAGTGAATGTAGGAAAAGAGAAGGGAGAGAAAGGAAGGGTTTACAGCGGAGGGAAAGGTGCTATTTCAGACAATATGTCCCTGTAAAATTGCTGAAGGGCTTATTGATATTGCCCTTGGGCTATTCTTTACCTACTTGCTGAGACCACGGGGTGTTCACTGAAGAAAGGTTGGTCGAGAGAGAAATTTCACTGGCTTGTTTTGGTTCTGTTTTTCAAGGACTGGTTTTGCCTCTGGGACAAGGAGGGGGTATAATTTTTTGAGGTTCAATCTGACAGACATTTCTAAAGGGTAATAAACACCGATGAATCTAGGAAGAGATGCCAAGGCCATTTATTTTAAGGTTAGCTAAAAAAATGACAAAGTCAGGGAAGGAAAGTCTAAGTGCACTGAAGAGGGCATCTTGCATTTTAGGGACCAGCAGAGGTTGGGGAAATGTGGGAATGTACTGGGGAATAAGAGGAGTGGGGCCTCTTGTCTCTGGGTGGCCACAGCTTTATAGCAAAACTAGGCTGTGTAATTACTTCTTGTAACAGGCTTCTTGTATTTGATTTTTTTTTTTTTTTTTATGCTGTAATGTGAGCAAACAGACCCTTAAGCAGTTGCACCGGCTACATTAGTCTCTCAGTACGGGTGTGTTAGGGGAACACTGGTGCTGACTTTTCTTACAGATGAGAAATAGATGCTGGGGGTGGGAGATTTACAGTGTCTGTGAGAGTCATGAGGGATTAAAAATGAGTTGCTTGATGGGGTGAAGCTCATGACTTGGGATTAGCCTGTACGCCACATATCCCTGGCTGAAACGGAGAACATTTGGCAGGCGTGGGAGGGCCTCTTAATAAAACTTAGGCAGCATATCACTGCCTAGTGGCCAAAACTATGGACCTGAAACATCTTTAGTGTTGTTTTTAGTGGGGAGAAGTTTGTGGGAGACAAGGCCAGAAAAAAAGGACACTGCTGTGGTTGCAATTCAAGATGAGAAAGTTCTGTGATATAGACAAAGAAGAAAGACAGGAACTTTTTTCTCTTTCCTTTCCCTCAGATTATTTAGACAGCTGTGTTAGTAAAGGACAGAAAGCCAGAGAAAAAATAAAAGAGGCTACAGAAGAGAGAAGGTGGGGACAGAGCTTGATAGTTCTTGGGTTTTGGCCTTCTCAGAACAGCAAGCCTAATCTCCTTCCTCAACAACTTTGATGCTTGCAGTGAAAAAAATGGTGGTCGTTAACAATTCTGGAGATCAGAAATAACCCCATTTTCTCCAAACATTTTGCAAAGGTATTCCTTGCTGTTGCAAGTCATTGACCTTACCTGTTGAGTGCTACCTTTTTCTAGGAGCATCTTCACCTAGATGCTACCCATCCTCTTCACCTAGAGTTAGATTGGATATTAGGAAATATTTCTTCATGGAAAGGGTTGTCAAGCATTGGACCAGGCTGCCCAAGGAAATGGTGGAGTCACCATCCCTGGAGGTATTTAAGAGACAAGTTGATGAGGTGCTTAAGAACTTGCTTCAGGGTAGACTTGGCAGAGATAAGTTGATGGTTGGACTCAATGATCTAAATGTCTTTTCCAGCCAAAAGATTTCTATGATTCTGTGATTCTAGGGTGAAGAGGCAACCCATGTGAAGAAACACAACTTTGATAAAGTTCTCACTACCATCTCTCCTTTTTTTTATTCTTGTTCATCCAGAATGCTTCTTTATACACAGTAACATGTGATACCACAAGTTGGTATCAGACTGATTTTTCAAATTTTACTTTTATAACAATCATATATCATGAGAATTTGTAATAATGCTTAAAATTTTTGATATATCAGTATAAATTCAGACATTAACTTCACTTCTGCTCTGTACACACATCTTAACCTTCGGCTGGCCCTTGAAGTTAAGCAACTTCATTAGTGTGTTTTTATTTCAGCATCTGGTAGATCCACAGATATAACTACAGTACTCTCTTTCCTTTATTCCGTGCGTGTGTGTAGCTATATTACAGACCTTAAATCAATGAGCTCATTGAAATGAATGGAAAAACAGTCACATTTATCTAAATCATCTGCTAGTTGAATTGTAAGGTCATCATCCAACTTAATTCTTTAACTTTATCCCTGTTGTTTAGCATGCATTTAATATTCAGATATTTCAGTTTTGTTATCATAGGCTTAAGATAATGGCTTGGCATAAGAGATGCTTGCTCCTCCTGTGAAATCCCCATCAGATAGCAGTTTTTGATGTGCAATGCAGCCTGCCACTTGAGAGCTTGCCAACACAACATTATCTGCTGTCACTGGAAACTTCTGCAGGAAAGTGCAGCGCCTAGGAATGTTTGTCATTTCAAAAGGGAAGGATCCTTTTTTTATTCTCTTTCATTTGAAAGCAAGTTTTTATGATGCGTTTCAAAATAGCACTAAACACTAAAATATTCTAAAAAAAACCCACCCTACTTTAAGAATCCGGAAGATATAATGGTTTCCAATTTTGTTTCATCACACAGTATTTGATTGTTCCCTCATGCCTGAAAGTCCCACTCTACTGCTTTATAGTACATTTTTGCATTTAGGCTCCAGAGCCACAGTGTAAATATGTCAGTGATTGCTTGTGCACAGAACCTGGGTGTGTTTATGCAACATACTAGATCACATAATAAATATTGTAAACATTTTTGTATACACCACTAACAGTTTTGCTCTCCCAGCCTTCAAATAAAGTCCCCTGACTTTGAGGCTCAGCACCCATAAAACACAGAGCAGGTGTTGTGTAGGGTGCTAAAGCCATGTTTGTGAGCTTATTCTCAGAGCCTGCATATAATGAAGCCCCGTATTGTTGTATTATAAAAGAAAGAAGCCTGTGATACAGAAATGTCACTGGAATTAATTGCCAGCAGTGAGGTACCAAACCTCTACAGGTGACAGCATTTTGCCATCACTAGTTCAATTTCTTGCCCTGCCTCATCTTCATTCCCTGTTTGCTCATTCTCCATCTCGAAATTAATTTTATTTTCCTCACCACCTTAGTCTTCTTAGCTCCCTACGGGTTGTGCATCCCCAAACTCCTAGTGAACCTTTCTTACTTGCCTGGCCTCTGCCTCCCTGTCCTGCTCTCCAGCTGCCCAGCTGCTCTGTTGCCTTGTTTCAGGTCCATTGGTGAACACTCTGCCCTTTTTCCTCCTCCGGTCTCTGCCCTCAACTACTTTGCTCCTTCCTGCACCCAAATGCTTTACATGTTTCCTCTCCCTGATGTAGAGCAGAAAGGGAGAGAGGTTTATGGAGAGAGTGTGGGGCAAGTCCAAGTTCTTTGTCCGTCTCTCTCTGGGAAGAGCCAGGGAGGAGAGGTGGCTCCAGGGAGGTGCATCCTTAAGAGCACCAGAGCAGCCCCTCCAGCTTGAGGGGACAGCTGAGCTGTTCACCTGTGGGTCTGTCTATCTGCTCTCTCGTGACTACTCCAAGTGCAGCATATCCAGACTGTCCAACTTTCAGCTACGGTGCTTGGCTGGTTTTAGACATGGCAGTTGTAGAGGCAGTAGGTAAGCCATCAAACCCCTAGCCTGGATTTTGCACCTGATATTAAGTGTATTTAAAGCAGTTAGATTCCCACTTGTACCTGTGTTAGGCAGCCTACAGCCAGCTTGGGTGATCCCTCAGCGCATGGCAAAATGCAGACATACCTTGTTCAGGGGACAAGGGAGGGAAGAGACCATTAAGTGCTGCTGCTTGAAACCAGGAGATGCCAACCGATCCCTGACAGCGCCCATTTCGTGTGAATCCATTTGCAGGGCAGCAACAGAGACAAAACCATGTGAAGGTGAGGTGGCAGGAGGGGACAGTCGCTGGGGAAATTACTTCTCCTCCCTTCTTCCCTGTTGTGCAGAGGTTCATATATGATGCAAAGTGTTTCTGTGTTCCTTGAGTTTGATACATCCCAAGAGGGACCAAGGATCTGTTACGTTTGGTTCTTTACTGAGAAACTTAAGGAGAAACACAAGGAATTGGGTCTCCTATGCTTTTCCATATGTGTCAAGAGTGACGCACAGTAAGATAAGTTATGGAGACCTGTGATCAGGAATGAAAAGGTTAATTGTAGTGACATTTGAGCTGTTATCTCTGGGCACTGGAGGGCTTATGTGCACCCAAACTGGAACCAAAATAGCAACTGGCGTTTAAATCTGAACTTAGCAGTAAATCTTGGTGTGACAACGATGTGCTTTTAAATTGAGTGGCCTTTTCCTGTTAAGCAAATCTCCGTCAGATTTGCACAGAAGACACCACAGCTGACACAGGGGTTTGTCTATCCCCCCTTCTGGCAGCAACTTCGTCAAATCAGGTTAGCATGTGGATGGGCCTCTGAAATAATCCTGTACACACTTGAACTACAGGTATGATTTATAGGTCTGGTCTTTTTTTAGTTCCAGCCTATGTATAGATCAACCCTGAATTAACACTGTGCTGAGGTGAATGGCACAGTTCATGCCTCTTAGAGCTGTCGTTCCAGTTGGCCTGAAGATAAAACAACATCTGTTCATGACAGAGCTTGAAAAAATGTAAAAGTGAAAAGAGGCGGTCTTCTCTATGATAATACATGAATACCATCTCTAGACTTGACTTTTGGGATGTTTGCTGTGAAGGCATTCATATGTATAAATAGACTATAAGGGGGGAAGAATACCAAGCAGGAAGAGGCTCAAATTAAAGAACTCAAATACCCAAGGGCTGTTAAAAGGCAATGGCAGAACGCTAAACTTCGAGGAATTGGTCTAGAAATGGATGTATTTTGATATTTCAGAATTCAACAAGGGACTGAGAGCTGAAGGACCCAGAAAGAGACTGCCCTTGTGGCTTAGGCAGTGGTAACCGTAAGTTTTTCAACAAATGGATCAGGCAACAACTCTCAACTTTTTAATGTAACTTAAAGTTGATCCTGGCAAAAACCTGGCATCTTTTTTCAAGGAGCTATGTAATGCTATCGCTACCTGCAAGCCCCATTTCTCCCCTAGTGAGTTGTCCTTCATTATATCTTTAAGAGAAACTTTGACTGTGCTTCTACTCTCCTATTTCTCCTGCCCTCTGATACATGGGTATATTTTCTTGTGATTTGCATCCCACAGTACTTCACAGTCCTAAAGTCCCACAGTCTTTTACCACTGTCTTGAGGCCAAAGCATGGAAATGCAGATGATTTTGGTGCAGATTTGTTGAGTGTGTCCTGGGAGATAATTTGTTTGCATGAAAACTCTTTTATGGAATGAGCCTCTGATTCTCAATGAGGAGTGTTTTGAGCAAGACCAGAGACTAAAATAGCATAGTCAGAGGTGATGTATCTGGGAAAGAGCTGCTTATGAAATTGCATTTGCATTAAGCCTACAACAAAACAGTTAGGATAAAGGAAGAAACTATGCTTTTAGTGGTCTTTAGCTCATGGAGAATAATTTCTAGCGTTACTTGGGCTAACTCCGTTTGGGCCTTCCAGGTACGCAGCGATGCTGTGAAATTTCCTTTGCCATTCTACTTTCTCAGTCCGGGGAGAAGGGAACTGCACTCTATTAAAGGATTTTTTCCCCCTCTTTTACAAGGTTGTTTGTTATCTCGGAATGCAGGCCTGCACTGGAGCGTGTAATTACAACACCATGTCCTGGGTTAGAAAGAACTCAGACACTAAATTGTCCATGTCATCACCTGAATTTGACCATGAAATATAGCACAGAGGGACTGGGACGGCAGCCTGTAAAGAGGTGAGGGCTGAATGGGCATTTTGGTGCACTGGGCAAATCCAATCTGCTCAATCCATTGCTGCAGTCCCAGCGTGGCCATTTAATATTATTACCTGCTTCTTGCCCTTGAAATTGTGCTTCCACCTCTCTTTCCATGAGGTGTGTCTGAGTGGAGGAGGTCAGGGTTAGCGAAGAGTGTAATAAAACATGACTCATTTTACATGGGTGATCAGAGTCCTATTAAGTTGCAAAGGAGTTGATTTTTTAAAGCTTTTTTTTTTTTCTCATTCATTTTTTGCTGTGTGCAGAGACTAGAAAACAGAGGTCAGCTCTACTGTTCAGGGTGTTCAGAGATACCCCCAAAGCTGGAATAAAACCACTTACACTCCTTTTTGTGGAAATTCTTCATTTTATTCACTCCAGCATCTTATTTTTATCACAAATATTGAGGTTAAGGCTCTTTCTGTGCTTCCACTACATGTTAGAGCAGAAAAAAAGTGTCAAGTCACCTGTCTCCAGGGTCAGGAAGCAGCTTTTTGCAGGGATCTTCTCTGAACTTGGAAAGAAAGGTCTGTGTGAGCAAACTGTGTCAACCTGGTGACCGGTACATTTCTGGAGCGAGAAGATGGCTGTACCCCATATTTCTCTTCTCTATATACAGGTATCACTTGCCACAGTGCAAACAGGAAGAAAGGTTTGCAGAAGTGTATGTATGAGAAATACAAGCTTCTTCAGGCTTAGGGACCAAGAGAGACTGAGGATGACAAAAATAATGGACCAAAAAGAAAAGCAAGGCAACGACAGAAAGAAGTAGTTGCAGAATATAAATACTACCTCCATCTCTACCTTAGTAGGTATTCTCAATAACTTCACAGAAGAAAGTTTTAGTGTAAGCATGTGTGTGCGTATATGTGTGAAGTAAAATCCTGTGCCTTGTATTAAAATATTTTTTCATAAATTCCAGTCTTCAACAAAAGAAAAAAAAAACCCAAACATTTAACAAATTTCAGATGGTTGTATTTCTGATGTGTAATTCCTTCTGCAACCTCATTCTCGCATACAGTGCCCAGGAACCCTCTCCCCTCTGAATTCCTCGCATTATTTGCCACACTTGCTTTACAGTACATTGTTATTTGTAAGTGAATATTTTGTTAAGATTTGAAAAGACTGTGGTGCACAGTCATATTTGTTTCCTTTATATACTACAATGATTAACTATAGACTTTAGAATAATAACAACCCCTGTCAGAATTATATGCTCAATGGCTGATTGATAACTGTGCTGATATGTAGATTGTGTGATTAAACACCATTAGTTAGACATTAAGCATCAGGTCAGGAAATGCTAGTGTGGAGGCAGCATACTTGCTTATTTATTTGACCTTTCACAAGGTTTGATAGCTTGCTTGTGCACTTGATGCCTCTGAATATGAACTGGTGCCCACAGCATCCCTAAAGGAAGCATGGAGAGTCTGTAGGGCCTTCATAAATTAAGGTCATTGCTAAGGTTTGAGATAGCTCTGTAACTATTTAAAAATGATGGTCTATTTCAGTACATGATTGTCCAGTGTGGTTCTGCAATGTCCTGAATGCCTCACATCTGCTCCCCTTTGAGTTTCTGGCGTGCAACTGGCATGGGTCTATCAAGTTAGAAAGAGATCTGGTGAACTAAGTTCTCTTGCTGGAAATAGTAAGCTGTGAATAATGCTGGAGAAGGAGAAAAAAAAAAAAGGTGAAAAGGCAGTTGGGAATTCTGCAATCTATGTTTTGAACGTATACAGCGTTGTAAAGATGTGTGTGTGTTCCAGTAGCCAAATTTTTGCAGAGATTTTTCTCGTCAAAAGCAGATCTTGGGTTGTTCTTATGTACGATGAAAACATTTGTGGTTTATCCTGGTGTTCATAAGGGTAATTTTCACCGAAGTACTGCAGTAAAAAACAGAGTGGTGAAAAGGTCATGCTGATATTCTCTCATCTCAGTGGAATGCTGTGGGAGAAATGTCCTGCTTTTTGTAACCCACCTTCACTAAGGAAAATAAATGAAGGAGGACTGCTCCATATGTGTTGTGATACAGTCTAAGTTGTCTGCTCTTCGGGGAAATTATTTACTTTTCTCTAGGTAAAGAGTTTAGGTGATCTCCAATAGCCTAGGTAACATGCAAGAGGCTTTGTAGTCTTTAGAAACAGTTGTTATAGTCCTGCATAAACTCCACGTCCTTATCGTCTGTGTGATATTAAATTTTCGTTACTTCTAAACCCTCTCACAGAGCCATCAGCTCACGTTGATTTACTCCACTTGAGTTTTTCAAGTTGTTCTAAAACTTTCACCTTGATGATTCCACTCAGTTACTGAAATTGCATGAGTTTCCCTTTAAAGGGCCTTTGCAGTAAGAATTCCCTTATTGTTTTTCACGATAAAACTGTGCAGATAACTCACTAAAGGTCTTTGCTGCTGCTGCTGCTGCTTTGCTCCCTGGAAATTGCTCTTATGCCGTCATATTTCCCAGCTATACCTAGAACCTTTTGTTTCTGATGCATCCAGCGTATATTTTAGTTTGGCTCAGTATCTCTGGGCATCTGATCTTCCTATCAGTTTTCTCCCTTTTTATTACCTATCTCTTTCCAAATCCATGGTATGATTTGTGCAATGTTAAGGCAGATGTTTTTTAGTAAGTTTTCAAGTCCTCACAAGACAAATATTTTCTTTATACAGTTTAGTTCATGCTTTCCACTACTCTCATGTCCTGTTCCTTTTCCGGGGACTTATGCTCCCATGAGCACCAAGGGAAGCATGCTGTACAGACTCCATAACGGATAATTAGGTCCCACTTACAAAAGTAAATCTGACAGTATCTACATCAGCGGGGGTTAGGCATCTAAGTGACTGAACACGTTGAAGTCCTGGGCATCCTGCTGACTTTCAGTGAGACTTAGATCAGATTCTCAGGTGCAAACAGGTACCCCGTGCCTCTTGAGTTCAGGGGAATTTGTGCTTAATGTGACAGACTGTTGGTGAAATTTTCAACAAATGCCCTTCTGTACCCTCAGATACCTCAAAACCTCAGAAAGCCAGGTTGGAAGTCCTCTTTCAAATGGAACCTAAGCTCCTAAGGCTGAAGTACTTTTGAAAATGTCAGTGAAAGCTTCTATTTGCCCTCAGCCTGCATCAGCCCAAGTCCTCCCACAACTCTAAAGCCCACCCTTACAAAGTTTAGTGTTGCTCCTCCCTCATCCCAGCGGGAAATACCAGGATCACCCTGGGTCTTTTCCAGGGCCTAATCTCTCCTTCTTCTCTGGTCTGTTCTGTTGAATTGTAATTGTATGGCATAAAGTGACATTTTCTGTGCACATGACTTTTGCATGTGAAGTTCAGCTGAGTAGACCATGTAACCACGTCATTACAATATTTCCTGAACAAATTGGACATAAACACTGTGTTTACAGGGGAATTGTAGTCAGCCTCTTCTAGGAAAGGTAGAAGGCCTATTCCTCCAGGACAAGTTGGAAAACATTCTTTTAGGCATTTTCACAATGTCCCAGTAGTTACTGCTGATCAGTGTGTCACCACTGCATCTGTGGAGCAATGTAGACTGTGGAAGACAGTCACTCAGACAAATCTCTGTTAGCTGCAATGGTAGAGATTAATGGAGCTTGAGTGGTACATATTAAAGGCTTTATCAAAAGCTCTAAGGTTGCAGATTATTGAAATGATGATTCAAAAATGCACATAGAAAGGCTTCCCTACTCAGTTTTTATTTTACCAGGTTCTGTGTGAATTTCCCAACGGGAGGGAGAAAAAAGTTTCTCTGAGTTCTGATCAATAATAGAAATAGTAGAAAAATGCTGACAGCACACCTGCTCTGCTGGGTGCTCTCCTAACCCCTTCTTGGTTGTTGCACGGAAGACAGAAAGGATGTTGCTGTCCTCCAGTTGCTCTGTGATTGATGCTGAAGCACAACCCCTAACTGTCGTTTTCCTGTTAACGAGACGAGTGATATTATAAGAAAAGGACTGTACACCTTTATTGAGCGAAAAGAGGAGTGGAGTTGTAATTCTCTGGCTGCCCCCCAAACCATTTCTCTTGTTGTAGCAGTCAAATTTAACAGTGCCAGAAGTCCCAATAGCACACGCGAAGCCAAGAGATTCACAGTTTTGGTAACCTGCCTGCAATAGCCAAAACTGAAGCACTGACTCCCTGAAGGGCTCGCTGGCAGAAGCCCAGGGACAGAGACCATTGGCCACCTTTGGACCACTGGTCCAGTAGAGCAGCCCAGTGGCACAGCACGGCAGAGAATGGCGACCAGGTGACAAGGACCTGCCATGCCAGCCAGCCGGCTGTGAGAAGAACATCTGGAAAACATGTGTACAGCACAATCAGAAGTGTGAGATCTGGCTGGTATACTCTGACCCTTCACCACTTTAGGTACCGTTGCTAAATTTCTGGAACCTTAAGTTCTACATAAACCCATGCTTCTTGGCAAACTGAATGCTTTTAGCTAATGGTCACTTGACAGACTGTAGTCAAAGCTCTCAGTTCAGAAGAATTCAGACTTTTAATTTAAAAGCTCTCACTTACTTGCCCTTTTTGTCTAGCATTCACAGGGATGTCACATGCCTAAATAGGTTTTGCATTCTCAAACGTTTCCTGGTTTTGCTTATAATTTCTAAGTTGGCTGAGTCAAGAAAACTCATTTCCAATTCCTTCTAAAAAAAGGTTTCTTAAGACATCAGACTATGGAAATATTAGCCTCACTGTTCTCTCTTTTCACAGAGAGTTACATGGTCTGTATATATTCCTCCACTTTTCAGTCTGTGTCACCATTTTAAAATACCCAGAACTGAGGGAGTTTTATGAGTGCTGAGGAAAATTTAAAAATTATTTTAATTTCATCTGTCCGTTACACTGAATAATTATTTGCTTTTAAGAATGGATACCAAAGTATTAATTCTGGTTGCAATGCTTTCATTTGTTCATTTTCCACATAAAAGATGTTTCAAAACTAAGGGGTTTTTTCCCACTAAAAATATCCCAACATGTGGCCGTACTGATTAATCAACATTGTCAGCACAAAACCTCTTTTCCTGCCCACACAAAAGTGAAACAGCGACTGACCACAAAAAAGGAGAAAATTGCAATAATTGAGGAAAAAACACAGTAAGAGAATTCTAATGGATGCGGAAGGGAGGTTACAGGGACTGAGATTCAAACTGTTTTAAGAAAAATGAGTACAGTAACCAGAAGCAAACCAAGGAGTTAGTCATGTACAGAAAACACCACATGTATGTTTGGATCAGACCTTCCGAGCACTTGCTGTGGCGCGTCTTTCAAGGAAGGGCATTGTGTTCAGGGCCCTTGAGGTCCAAACCTTCTGTCAGACTTGTAAGTACAAGGGTGAAACTCAAATGTAGGATGAGTAAGAGAACGAAATCTGAGCAAGAAAAAAGAACAAGAAAAATGATGTGATGGTTACTGCAGACTTGGCAGAGAAGACCGTGGTGCTGTCTACAGATCAGACCAATAATAGCAGGAGTGAGAAATTAGAGGGAAAAACTGTTTACAAAAGACAAATATACTAAGATCAAAATGCAAAAGCTGGTTATGTCTCTTAGTTCATCCTCAACAATTAGAAAAAAAACCCAATAGTGAGCAGGGAAACCAGTTCACTCATTGCTTCCATAAATGCCATACTGGAATGTTACGTGCCTGCCAGGTTGGCCGGTCAAGCATGCCACGATGCTAAAATGAACTGCAGAGTGAAAAGATAATTAAAGGAAAAAGGAGAGGAAAAAATGAACTGAAAAATAAACACTAAGAGGAAAAAAATTATTAAAGTGCAAAAACTACAAAAAGGAATGTAGTGTAACTTCCTTATTTATGGAAGCATTATTTGAACTGAAAATAAAAGCTTGTCGCAAGTTTTCAACTTGCAGGTACCTGGTTTTCCCATTACAGCACCTTCTCATACGTGATGATTCCCGTGTTGTGCTTGCTGCTAGTTCTGTTTGTTGTTTGCTCTTTGTCCTGTTGTGCTGCTCTCCTCACTACACGCAGTTTTCTGTTTAGCTCAGCATAATAAGCCATTGCAGCTCCAATGGTCAGGAAAGGTGCTTAAAATATTGGTGCGTTGGGGTACAGCAGTGCAGTATTGAACTACCCTTGGTTTTGCTGACATCATTTTTGAGAGGTATTATATGCTTGTGAGGGTTGCTAACCACTCTACACATTGTACATTCATTTTTTTAAATTAATTTCCTAATATTCCACAGGCATCAGGCACTGTAGTCCTGCCCTGCAAGCATGATTTTCCCCTGGGATGGAAAACCTGATTTTTACACCTTTCCTAAATGTACCCTGAAAGAATGAAGCCTTCCTTACAGAGAAGGCCTGACTTCGTTAGTCTGCTGCCATGAAAGGTTTGTCTTGTCTCAGCTGCTCACGGACAGGTTCGTTTCTGATTCTTCTGAATGTCAGAAGGAAACACAGTTCAAAACTTCATTGCTGCTGCCAGAAGACAATGCAGGGTTTTCAAAGAACTTCTGTAACAAATCCATGGAGTACTTTGAATTCCTCTGGTTTATAATATAAAGAGGCATAAGGAAAAAAACTCCCTCCTCATTCTGCCTCTTCCAAGGAGGACGTTAAAGTGACAGATTTAAAGGACATTTACAACTCCATTGAGCCAGGAGGACTTGATTGCATTTTTCCACATAGGAAGGAGGTGTTGGGTATGTGTGTGTTCTGGGATGATATGTGGCTGCTGCTGGCCTTTCCAGATGGCCTGTGATGTCATTGCTAAAGATCCTGAAATCTGCTGCATGAGGAAAATCGTTTCATGGTCCTCTGACACTTTTTAAAATGGTCTTTGCATAAATTTAAGAGACTGAGGAGACAGGAAAGTAAATGGTAGGTGACAGAAAGGGGCGAAGAGGAGGGCATTCACATCCCTGAATAGGCAAGGCAGGGGCAAAACTACGTGACTAGCACAATTAACTTGTCCGTGTAATGATCTGAGAATCTTCATTTACTGGTTGATTAATGTTGGACCAGTTCCACAGAAGGAGTCCCCTCCTTTTGAGAGTAGGAGTAATTCTTCACAACGATGAGCCCAGGGCCACTGAAGCTGAAATGCGTGGCCTAGGACCACGTGGTTCACACCTGGAAGGAGTCAGGAGTGCTCACAGTCCTGCTCCTGAAAGGGAGGAGAGGCCTTAGGAGGTTTGTAGCTCTCTGCTCATTGTCCTGCCGAGGTGACCTCTGGATGGAAACAGCAGACAGGGCTGATGAAAGGCACCTGTTCCTAGAAACAGCCTGAACGGCTCAGCTGGCGAAGCAGAACAGCTGGCAAGATGCTTCTGTGCTGCTGCATGAGCTGGGCAGTTGGGCTTTCTTTGAGATGCTCTCCTGGGAGAGGGGGAAGGGAAGCATCCGTCATTAGGGACCAAGTCTCATTTGTAGAGCAGCAGGAGACTCCTTGGCAGTGTTCGATGAACACTGAGAGCTCCATCCTGTGGGGCTCTGGCTCCACACGCCCCCCATGGAGCTGCACTAGCTGCTTTGGGAGCAGAAAGTACACCAGGAGGCAATAAATACACATCCTGGACCACAGCTTTCCTCACCCTTCGGATCCACTTGGGCAGTCGGGGCTCTTTGAGGAGAACCTCCATCCTCCTGTCAGCCAGGTGACTGCACATTTACTCCTCGGAGCACAGAAATGCCAGTGGTCTTGGACAGAGATCTGGATTACACATTTTAACAGCAGGGCCTCCCTTTAGCTTCTTAAAGCCATCTGAAAAATAAAATGCAGATACAAGGGACTTTTTGTTTTCCCATGAAATGCACCTGCCCGATGTCTGATGAGGACAACATACGCAGCACAGCTAATGAGCCCAAACAGCATGAAACTGCGTCCTGAACTGAGATTTGGGTTTTGTGGAATCCTGGTACCATTGTCAACAGGGCGTTTTTTGTGGGTCAGAGGGTTTTTTTTCTATATATCTTTGGAAGATGAATGGAGACATTGAACAGTGCCAAGAAATTTTTGCTTGAAAATATTCTTAATTGAAAAATAATTCTTATTTTTATTGTTGATGATGCAAATGTCCTATATATCTTCAGTTACATCTAGATCTTACTCACAGCTGCACAGAAAATGATAGGATCATTGCACAAACTGAAACCTATTGTGTCCACCCAAAGAATGCATCTTATGAAAAATTCATTTTTCTCATGAGAATTTAACAGGTGCAGGAAAGCCTTAAAGAATATGCCACAGGCACGCAGCTCTAGACAAGATATGTGAGTCTTTACTGAGAGTGTGGGAGTTAAATTTATAAACTCCCAAAGTAATTAGCAAAGCTTTTGAACAAGTAAAATGTTCAAGAGTTTTCAGTGAAAAGAGGAGAAAAAAAGTACCCAAAACAGTAAAAACCACAAATTTATTCTGCAAGAGAACTTAAGGAATGCAAATAAATGGAAGCACATAAAACGGCCTTTAGGAAAACAGGTTCAACTCATGATATAAGCATTTGGGAATGAGACAGTGAGAAGCGAACAGACGAGGTTATTGTGGTGTTGTGTATCCACTGTTGCAAAGATAAGGCCTGCCCAGGAGAAAAAAATGTCTTTGTACCCAACCAAAAGAACAGAGTGCCGGTATTAGAAGGAAGAATTATCCAGGATGTGAGGATGCTGAATGAAGAGGGCCACAGCCTGTTCCTCTTACTGCAAAATTCTTCACTGTATTTAGTTACGATGCTGTCTGCTTGCATTGTTTAAATACTTGCTTTTAGAAAGTACCAGGCTTGAGGGTATTCCACTGACCTCCCCAGCAGACTCCAGCCTATGAGGGAGTTCACAACTCTTACTTTTGGTTTGAGCAATGAAAAATCGGGGCTACAGCTTCAGTCTGCAGGGGTGGGTGGTGTCCAATTGTTAAGTGAAGAATATAGGTTTCTTCAACTGTGATAGTTGTGTGGACTCCCTCTGTAGTCCAAGGAAGAGAAAAGGTTCTTCTGTTCGTTTCATTTATCTCATCCAAAAGAGGTCATGAACTGCATCAGAGAGGTGCCTGTTTCTTGGCGTAGACTCCAACAGGAGTTGTGGGTAACCGTCCTGTGTGGAAGGAGCTGTACTATGAGAGTTAGGTGAAATGCATTCCATGCCAGATTCCTATTCTTAAGAGACTAAAACTGAAAAGAACAGAGACACACTTCCAAACTAAACCCAGGCTCTTCTACTTATGCCTGTTCATCAAATAAAATCTTAATGATGGTGACTTCGTTAGGCCTATTCGTTGGCAGGGTTGATTAAATAAGCATGTAAGAAACTGTTGGACCACACTGGGAAATAGATGGCCAACTGTGAACTACTATGAAAGTATCACAAACACATCTGTGTTCCCATACCTCTGCATTATTATCCTCCTGATACATTTTTGTGGGTGCTTTAAATGATGGACTGGGGACAGCATCCTCTGAGAGTGTGGTGAGACACAAACTGGGAGGGAAGTCCTTGAGGCTGCTCGCTCCTGTGGAGGTTTTTCATGATCAAGACCCTGAAACTTCATTACGCCTCATACTGCTCAGGAATCCTTTTGGAGCAGAGCTGGGGCAAGCAGTCCTCTGAATTGAAAGGAACCTCAAAGCATCAGCAGCAAAACTGTGTATTTAATGACAGAAAGGAAGCCAGCTGACTGCGGGGCACCTTGCCAACAACCTCCATGACTCAGAAAATCCATCTGACATACCTGCAACACCAAGTGCATGATAATCGGTTTGCCTCACAAGCAAATCTGTTTTATACATTTCAGATGAAAAAAAAAGGTTGCACCCCCATGCATTTGCTTCCATCCTAAGACTAAGCAATGTGATCCTGCTTGAGCAGAGTACTTAGCACTTGCTTGACAAAAAATGGACACATTTATACCAAATCTTTAATGAATCACCCTTAAAATCTTAGGCAACACTTCTGATAAAATTTTTAATGTGGTCTCAGAATGTGAAATATTCTAGTTGTTCTGCTGCAAAGACAAAATGAGCACCCTTTAACCAGGGTAACAGGTCAAGCACTATGCCACTTACCACTGCACAGCATAAAGTACATATTAAATTTACTGAAATTGCACCGAATCCTAGATTTTAACATTTTGTTTTGAACACATGCAAAATGAAGGACCAGAAGAACTGAGCTCTCGTGCTTCACTGCACTGTCTCTGACACTGAGGTGCTGGTAAGGAATTGCCCAAATGCGAGTCTGTTCCAAATTAGAAAAACTTTGCTCCCCAGAAGGTCCTATGGGAGCGGAGAGGAAGGACTGCAGATGGGCTCAGTGTGGCCATCCCTGTGTAGATAATGAATGAGAAACCTGCACGGTTGTATATGCGGAAAGAAAAACACTTAAGACTGTGATGAAAGGCCAGATGAAAAAGAAAAGTGTTATAATTCAACAGAATATGAAAGGCAGCAGTAGGCCATCCTTTTTTCTAAGGAGAGAGCTTACTATATCACTTCCCTGAAATCATAGCAAAAATTGGTGCCTGAGGCACTTCACACTTCAGTGTTTTAAGTTGTCCATAATCCTTCGTAGCCTTCACCCAAACATGAAACCCTGTAATGAGCATAGGGAATTACTAAGGGCAAGAAGTGCTCTCCCTAGTTATTTCCTGAAATCCAAGCCTGAAAGAAAGTACCGGTTTTCAGGTGCATGCCAGACCCTTTGTGTTGATTGCACCTCCAAAAGGGGGATGCCTCTGGGTTGGACCCGAGCCCAGCTAAAGGGATGGTCTTTGTTTTAAAGTGTAAGTGAGCCTGGTGAAATTCCTCTCTGATGAATGTTTGTTTCATTCTGGGTTACATGAGAAATGTTTCATACATGTTTTATAGTCTTCTTGGTTGAGCAAACCTTGAAGGAAGCTTGAACTAACATCTTCTTCTAACCTGTGCATGTAAAAGAGGGGAGGCAGAACTGGAAATAAGAGGCGGGACTATCTACTCACACATGGGAATCCATACTGCAACATATGATTGAAACCTGAACTGCTTTTGTTGCATCCAGGATTAAAAGAGTAAGCCAGCCCAAACAGAAGCAGGGTGATGGAAGGCTGCTACAACCTCTTGCAAGGAGCACACTGCAGTACACCTGCACCCACCTTGTTCTGCTCCGCACAACCTCAGATTCTGCTGGAAAATAGGAAAGCAAGACTCTCCCATTTTCACAATTGCCAAGAAAAACAGCAGCCAGCATTCTTGGAAAGGTAAACTACTGCTTTTAATCCAACAAAACGATACCTTACATTAAATATGATTATTTAAACATCATGATTGTCAGTGATTTCATTAGTCATTTGTAAAGAAGATGGAGAGTTGCAGAACTGCACAGTTTACTGAGCCATTAATTGGTGGCCTTTGGGAGGTGCTGCATCTTAGGTTTCTACCCCTAGTCAAAAATGAGCCAAGGTCAAGAGCCCTTGGGCATAGTCAGTGAAAGCTGAGCTGATGGGATCCCAGAAAGTACACGTCATGCTCTAAATCTCTATAAAATCTGCTGTGAGCCGCTCTTGTTTAGATGCATGCTTAGGATTTATTTCAATAGATAGAGCTTGGAAGGCCACCACATCCTCTTCTCATCTGGTTCCTGAACACCACTGGGAACAACCTAAGCTGCATGGCAGCAAATGACGGCTGTAATCTGGCTACAGGCTACCAAGGCTGAACCTGGCTGAGTGCCTGGCACCCATTGTGCCTCCAGGTTCATGGCTAGGGTGGATTAAAGCATTGTAAGAAACTGCAAGCTGGTCTGCCTCAGGTCAAGGAAGAAATTAGCAACAAGCCGTGGAAGGATATGCTTTCTGGGACATGTAATCGAAGATCACATGGCAAGAAAGTGTGCAAACTATTGCAATCACTTCTGGAATATATCCCTGAATTTGACGCTTTACATGCTTTACAAAGGGAAAAGTTCAAGACTTTAAGTAATAAAACATTTGCCAATGAAGAAATAGTTGTAAGAAAAAGGATCAGGAGGAACTGCTAAAGCAGGAGATAGACAAAAATATCTTTCTTTTGCAACTTTTAGCATCTCCACACCTAAATACAATGGATAAGTTTTCCCTTCTCAGGGCTTCTTACAGGACCTTTCTTTCTCTTTTCATCTTGAATATCAGTGCATTTTCAGCAGCAGTAAAGTGGGCTGGCAGCAATTCTCAGTTCATTTTTTTATTATAAAAATTAAATTGGGTATGATGAGCTTTTGTAAAAGAAAGCGAGAACTGAAAATATCCAGAAAGTCTCAAAGTACCGCCAAAAAGACATTTGGGAAGGGGTGAGGCTGTTTAAACTTACATTCTTCCCACTCTGGGCCAGCTGTGTTTCTCTTCTTCTCTCACACCCATCTTGTAAGCAGATGGAGTATTTTGAAGTGTTAATATAACGGAAAATAAGCCAAACAAGATTCTTAAAACAGCTCCTAATTTAGTATACTTTAGCTCAAAGCAGCCTGGCTATTCTCAGTAACTGCTGAGTAACATAGCCAGACTAGGTGAGGAAAAAACTAATTTGGGTTTTTTTTCACTTTCAGGGGATTTTCATGGTGAATGCTGAAGGTAGAGCAGGAAAAACTGGGTAGTCAGGCTCTCCACTTGTGTCTTGCTTTTTAGATTTAAATCCTTGCCAATGGAAGCTGCGCAGAAGGTGCACTAGTGGGGAAAAACCCAGGACAAAAGGAAGTTACATCCACTGGTGAGCTTTTTAGACTCTTTCTCCCACTCCTCACACGGATAAAGACAGAGGTAATGAAGTTTTGCTGAGATTAATACTTCACCCTTTCTCTAAAGGCAGGTTAAGCACAATGTGGTCGTGGTAATGTTCTTGCTGTACAGGGTGGGTTAGAGGAGGTTTGTGCCTGGACAAGTACACTTCCATGACAGACACTTGAGCTTGTGATAAGCAGAAACATGTCAATGGCACTTAAATTACTTATACTTTATTGGCAGTATCTCATGGCTATTCCCTGATCCAGGAAGGAAAATTCTGCCCTCTGCTAGCCCAAGTGTGTTTTCTGCTAATGACAATGGGGGTTGCACCCAGGGCATTCAGACTGGCAGCTGACCCAGACAAAAGCAGAGCAAGTTTTGTGCAAGAGCCTCCACTTTGACTTTAATTAGGCAGACTGTCCTAATTCCCTGTGCTTTCTGCTGTAAATCAGAAGTAATCTCATATTTGAGATCATCTATTATCCTCCTGGAGAGGGGAAACAGTTTGACTGGACATAAACTTTCCTGGAGGCCTTTGTTTTATGTAAATCCAGACTGACAACCCTATCTGTAGTGCACGTATGTCATGTACGTGTACATGATAATCCATACATGCACATGGAACATCATGGCTGGTCCTGGCACTCGCAAGTCTGGTATTGGCTTTCCTAGCCAGGTGAAGTCTTAAAGTTTGGGTCTAGATGCAAGTCCAAATAAGTGTAATCAGAAAAGCAATACCATGTCATATATTCTACTTTCTATTGCAGACAGCACCAAGTTAGGCAGGAGTCTTGACCTACCTGACGGTAGGAAATCTCTGCAGAGGGATCTGAACAAGCTGGATCAATGGCCAAGGCCAGTAGTGTGAGGTTCAACAAGGCCAAGTGCCAGGTCCTGAACTTGGGTCACAACCCCCTGCAGCACTACAGGCTCGGGGAGAGTGGCTGGAAAGCTGGCCAGTGGAAAAGCACCTG
>NW_010260986.1:20330-74193 GCF_000690775.1 Eurypyga helias
ACGCCTCAAATGCTGGGGTCAGTTCTGGGCCCCTCACGACAAGAAAGACACTGAGGGGCTGGAGCGTGTCCGGAGAAGGGAACGGGGCTGGGGAAGGGTCTGGAGCACAAGTCCTGTGAGGAGGAGCTGAGGGAGCTGGGGGTGTTCAGCCTGGAGAAGAGGAGGCTCAGGGGACACCTTATCGTTCTCCACAACTACCTGAAAGGAGGGTGCAGAGAGGAGGGGTTGGTCTCTTCTCCCAACTGACAACTGATAGGACGAGAAGAAATGGCCTTAGTTTGTGCCAGGGGAGGTTTATGTTCGATGTTAGGAAAAATTTCTTCACAGAAGGGGTTGTCAGGCATTGGAACAGGCTGCCCAGGAAAGTGGTGGATTCACCGCCCCTGGAGGTATTTAAAAGACATCTGGATGTGGCGCTTAGAGACATGGTGGTGGACTTGGCAGTGTTAGGTTAATGGTTGGACTTGATGATCTTAAAGGTCTTTTCCAACCTAAATGATTCTATGGGTCTATGATTCTATTCCAAAGTTATTTTTCAGTGCTGGTGCTAAAATACTCTGGGTTGACTTATATATTGGGAGTTAATATCTAGGTTTGGCACCTTCATGAGTCTAATTGTGAGACTGGATTTCCTAAAATAAGAGAAAAGGCTCATTGTAAGCCAGCTTGTGGCAAATAATTCTGCTCTTACAAGTCTTTCAAACTGCTGCCATTCCAGTTTTTACACAGTCTGAGACAGGACATTAGGCAGATTGGATCAAACTGTTGGATCCAGAGACCTTTTGTGCTTGAAAGCAGAGTAGAGCAGTGGCTGCAGGATTAAAATCAGAGTTCAGAGGACAAAAAAAGTAGAAATAGATGGGAGGTGGAGAACGAAGGAAGTCCAGAGATAAGGAAATGAATAAGAGAAAGAAGGAAAACAAAGGGAAATCTGAAGGGATGTGATGAGGGATATAACAGAGTAAAAGGCAGGCAGTGGAGCAGTGGGAAAGATTGAGGAAGTGACATAAGCCAGGCTCAGTAAAAGAAATAATAAAAATCAGAGGGTAGAGAGAGGAAGAGAGTGATAAATGGGAAAGAGGTAGTAGCTGCAGCAAGGTAATAGACGTAACAGTATGTTTTACATGAGGCTGCATAGCCAAGCTGAAGTGCTGCACAGATTGCAGACATGCAGCTTACCCCAGGTGAAGCTCATGCTCGCAGGTTCAAACACGAACACACCCACACGGGGCCACATACACACCTCCACACACATGTTCTCCAGCTAAGCAAAATCTGAGGTTCTCAATTCAGTCTAAGCTTTATAAGCTATAAAGAAAAAAGGGACAGGTATTCTTTGCGTTAATCTGTCTGGGCTACAGGGGAAAAGTTACTCAATCTTTGATGCAGCCTTTTGTTTCTCCTCTCTCCGAAGTGTATTCACATATGTACTCAAGTGAGTGCTAGTATGGGCAGTCACAGCCCTAGTGAAGTTGTGCATTATGTCATGATAGACCTTGTCACTTGGTTGGAAGTGTGTGATGCAGCAGACAGTGCAGCTGAGTAGGGGACGGGAAGCAGGTAGCCCCTTCAGGACTTCTCTACAGCTCACTCTTTTCCATTCTTACAAACCCAAACATGGCCAATCCTTTGAGAACTGTCTTACAGGTTTTCTCCTCTTGTGGGAACCTCAACTATCCCAGGCATGTTCCACACAGAGTTCAGGCCATGGTGACACTTGGGTTACATGATTAAGGGTTCGTCTCCACAAACTGTGGCAGCTCCACAAACTTCCCAGAGAGGGTGGTGAAGCACTGGGACAGGTTGCCCAGAGAAGCTGTGGATGCCCCATCCCTGGAAGTGTCCAAGGCCAGGCTGGATGAGGCTTGGAGCAACCTGGTCTAGTGGAAGATGTCCCTGCCCATGGCAGGGGTGTTGGGACTGGATGGTCTTTAAGGCCCCTTCCAACCCAATCCGTTCTGTGATTCTATGCAACACAAAGGTGCACAGAGGAATGGCCTGCAGGGGAACCCCAACAGCCTGATCAGAGAAAGAAGCACCCCGGTCTGGCTCCTGGTCCAGCTACCACATGAAAACAATCAACCCCTCAAGATGAGTCATCGTGAAAGGCTGTCTGGAGCACCGTTTAGACTCAGGAGGTTATGGCCTACAAGGGTACGGCACTCATTATGATGTGCTGGGAGGAGCATTTTGGGATGGTGCAAGATAGAATTATCAGTAGGATTATTAGGGGAAGAACTAAAGGCAGGGAGAGGAAGGGATCAAAGTCAATTGGTGAGAAATAAGTGGGAGAAAACAGAGGAAAGACTAAGTGAAAGGGGCCTTTTGCATATAAATTATCTACTGGTCAGCACACTTGTCCAGCCATGCCACATGAGTGCAGTCTGCCCTCATCAGCCAGGAAGTAGAACAGGATGAGGCTGTTGGTGCCATTTTTTTTTCCCTGAGTGCTGTGTTTTCCACCTGTGCTGGTCTGTGTATAGGTGTGTATGTACAGCATGCAAGTGTACCTGCTGGAAACACGTGCTCAGCCTCCCTACTGTCAGGGCCGGGGACCACAGGGGTCCAGCAACCTTTTATTTATCAGACTATCAGATCTGACAGCTCCTAGCAGTGAAGGGCACATAACCCGCTGCAGGGATTTTCCTCAGAGCCTACGGGTGTAGGACAGAGATGTAAGAAATGTACCATGCTTACCTCAAATCAGATCTCTTTTGTACAGCATAGATTCTATGGCAAAGGACCCTCCTGTTGTTAAGTTCTGACCTTTCCCACTCTGCAATAGCCATATTCTGACTGGTTTTACCTGTGTTAGTTGCCTCTACTATCTTCTTAACAGACACATAGAGAAGGTAGTGGCTGTGTTAAGCACTGATAACTTCCAGTTACTGAAGGAATTAAAGCTGATGAAATTCTGGTAGTCCAAATCACAAGTTCGCCCTTATCTAAGAAATTGATCTTTCCCTCTTTGACCCTGAAGATCATTCCTATAGAACCAAACCACTTCCTACCTTGGACATCTGGATGGCTCTCCATGTTGATAGGACTGGACCTTGTGAATGGTTTCCTAAACTGGCTGTCATAGACCTGTCCAAAGGAAGAGCTATCTTATCCAAAGATCTTAAAAACAGACAGAAAGATATATCAGACCCTACTATGAGACCTCCAGATGGAGAACAGAGGCCTTTTAGGTCATCAGAGCAAATCCAGCCACATCTCAAGCTTCATCTCTGCACTCATTGAGTATGATCCTTACTGATGAGCATCTGCCATAGGGAGCTCTGCCTATACCTTTAAGAGTCACTGTGCCACCACAGGGGTATTTAAAGCTGAGGGGCACTTTATGGGTGGTCTTTCAGATGCTGACATCCACTTGCAGGAAACTGTGAGGTTAGTGAGGTTGGAGACAGTAAGTGGTAACATGCACATGGGCCAACAGAAAAAGAAGATTTGGTGTTTCAATCAGTCACTGGAGTTTTTCAGGATGTATGTTTTTTGCACTCTCTTGCCCCTGCTCTCTCTCTTCCTTACTGCAACTTTTTAATTTTTTTAATTGCCGTATAATAGGAACAAGGACTTTGGAAAGTCTCTCTTTGTATCTCTGCAGGCAAGTCTGCCTGGGAGACTGCTCAAGACTGCTCTGCTCTTCTGACCTAAAAGAGCAAGTGAAATGCTGGTACCTGCACCACCTCAACACTCAAAAGTTGCATCAGTTTAACTAAGTTCATAGGCAGTTGAAAAGTAACTTTTATTTGTTTAATTTGCTTTGACTCCTCACTGATTACAATAACATTGCACAAAGGCTGCACACGTTTAGCTATATAAGTTTCTAAACTGATCTGTTGAATCCGTGTGACCTCTGTGTGCAGAGATGGCAGTAAAGAGAGAAGATGGAAGAAGAAAGCAGCTAAGCTGTAGGCTCTGTTAAATGTAAAAGAGAAGACGAGTGAGACTTTTTTAATTTCCAGCTTTATAAACTGTGCAGACAGGAAACAGTGCTTTTTATTTATATGATTATATTAATTTTGGTTCAGAAGTTAATAGCATAATTCCCTTTGTGGGACCTGTCATGCACTGAAACTAAATCATCCCCCATGGTGTGATAGGGAAGGGGGCTGTGGACTCAGGAGAGCCATTTCCCTGTCATTAGCAAATTTCATCGTTATGTCTAGATACCGAGCACACTGTCACAGCACAACTGAGTCTTTCTTCTAGCTGAAGAGGATATTGTTACTTTGAAAAGCACCACAATTTAGCAATTACAAATTCTGTTTTTACTCCTTGGAGAGGATTGTCTCTGAATATTTTCATGGATACATCCTCCTTACTTGCAAACCACTGCACCATAAAAGTACGTCTTGAGGCCTGTATACTGTCATAGCAAATCCTTGAGCTCATCCCACTAAAAACCATCACATTTGTGCGCCACCTCTTCAGTCCTACATGGATTTGACAGATTTTACTTTAAGAAATGTGGACATGGCTCACCTTCCTCATCTGGAGAGCTCTGCCCCATGCACTCCTCATGGTCAGCCTCAAGATCAGAAGGAATTGGGGACTGCAAGTTCACTTCTTCTTATGGGAATGAGTGTGGATCAGCATCCCCCAGACCATCAGGGCAAGAGTCCCACCAGCTGACAGCACCCCGGCAGGACTGGCAGCCATCAGTGGTGCTGCCTGGCTGGGTTTTCTCAGCCTTGAGCAATGATGAGAGAGGGACAGAAGACGTTTCATGGATGTTTGTGGTAGATAACAAATTCCTGTCTGGGTGGAAGTGGGAAACACAGGAGCAGCAGTGTCGTGGTTGGTAAGGAATGTGAGTCTTGAAACCGTGATGTGGGACACACCATCTCATCTGGTAAAACCTGGCACTGGTGAATGGCAAAACACAGTAAGGAAACCTTTGGTATCATTAAACCCTGACACAGGAGAGTGAGAGTGTGTGTGTGTGCACGCACACTTGGGCATGCACTGTACACATGCTCAAACTGGGAAGTAAATAATTCTGGAAAGAATAGGAAATTGATTTCCAAAGCCATGAACCAAGGGACCTACTGCTGCCTGGTGCATAGCTGGGAGCAGGGATCTGGAAACCAGGTGACCTCTGCCACGAGGCCCTTAGGTAGCCTGCTCTCGCCTTCTGTGTCTCAGATCCTGTCTGAGACCTGAGGATGTTGGCTGAAGGCCTGTCAGGTCCTACAGTGAAAGTCACTGAATGGAAAGCATTAACTGCTGATAAGGGACACTGATGGCACCCTTTTTCTGTCACGGTGACTTTCTGAACACTGTATGGGGAGAAGAGCCCAAAGCCTGTTTCTTTCTAAACTGTCCCTCCTGTTTTTCTTCCCAGATGGCTGGGCTGGTGTCACCAATTAAAAACAAAGAGAACATTAGGGAAATGAAAGAGAGGAAAAGAAAGATATACAGAGCAGCAATTAGAGAAGAGACAGCTAAAATAGGTTCATGATGGCAGGGATTCCTTCATGTTTGAGGAATGTGTCCAAGGTGAAGGGTTTTCTACTGTAAAGGCAATTTTGTGTTAATAAATGGCCCCTCAAATTCTTTCCTCCTGAAGATAATGTGATGAAATGAGTAGATCTGAAATAGTCCGGGAACAGCTGAGCAATTACAGATGGGTCTGCTGTGAGCAGAGGAAGCAAGGAAAGGTCAGCCTATTTTGAAACTTGTGTGTTGCCGGTTCACACAGAGTTAAAGGCTTGAACTGCTGTTTGTGCCTTTGGAAATCTCCCACAAAATCTCACGGGAGGCATGTTTTTGAGAAATTTGCATCAGCTTAAACTGATTTAAAACAATAATGAACTGAAACTGTTATAAACCCTTGTGTGACTATTTTGCAGCTCACCAAAAAGCATGGCTGTCAGGAATTTAATCCAAAGTTCTCTCCATACATAAAGGCATATGATTTGTCACTGATTCAGCCAAACATGTGGACATTCTTAACGTGCTTTAGAAAAGAGTTACATTGATTTACCATCGTAAGCTAAATTGATTATAAAAATGTTAAAATTGCAGAGTCCAGCACCAAAAGTTAGGAAATACCCCAGTTAAGGTGACCGGCATAATATGCATATGCTGCAGCCTTTTATTATGAAATCACATTATCTTCTTTCCAAAGATGCCCCCCACTCAGATCACGGTGTTCAGTTACTGACAAGTTTTTCAGTGTTTTGGTTTAATCCTCATTGTTCAGCGTGTGGTCCCTGGCCCTGTGTTACTGATCACTCTTCAGCCTCACATACAAAGGCAGAGCTGTTAGTCCAGGGGTAGGTTTTTAATGCAACGTGCTCCATGAACATGGCAGTGCCAAGCCAGGGAGCCCAATGTGACATAAATAAGTGACTCCTTTCATGGCACACCCCCTCTTCAAAGCACAGCTTCCATCGACTCAGCACCCAGCTCTACGGAGCAAGCTCAGCCTCGTCTTCAGCGCACGGAGGAGAGAGGAATGCACCATTACTGGCCATCCTCCCAAAAAAACCCAGTTGGAGTGATTTGACAGGCATTACTCAGGAGCTCTGAGACAAAAGCAAGGCTGGACTCTGGTTCTCTCAGGATGGCTTTCAGTTGTCTAAGCCATAGCATGATCCTCTCTCCCTCTTTCATCCTCTCCATTTTTGCCCCTTGTCATTTATTTTGCAGGTTTTATCTTCTTCTTGGCAGTTGTGCAAGGTCTGGTAGACAACAGCTTTTTTCATTACGCAACCCTCTTTCATCACCAAAGTACCGTCCATGTGCATGTTGCATGAGTTGGGGAACCTGGAGACAAATGGTTGTGTTTATAATTAATCATTATGGTGTACATGCGCGAGAGGCCTGAACTTCAATTTCATGGCTGTCTTCATTTTAGTCCCTCCTAACTTTTTAGTATTTTGCAACCCTAATGATCTTTCAATGTAGTTTGTGTGTAAATTTCCTCAGTTTTTGAAACAGCAAACTGAAAACCTTGGAATTCCTTTGTAAGAAGCAATAACTATTCCCACATGGACCGTCATGAGGGCTGATTCCTTTGCTCAAAGGCAGGTCTCAAAAATGTAGAAGAATCACAGGGGCTAAATAAAGTGGTTTCATTCTGGTTTTGGTTTTTCCTGTGACATACTAATAATTTTGATTCAAACTTAAATGAGTCTCTATACGAGCTGTAAATCCACATGGAAAAAATCAAAATTCCACCTTTTCAAAATGTTTGAGTGAAGCGTTTAAATTTCTCAGGATTTTCACATCACTGAAAATGGTTCAGCAATATCTACACACACAAGAGTCAGTGGTGGTAGTTTGTCCTCAGCCAGGCCCACATCTCCAGAGTTCTCCCTCTTGTGGAGGACTGTTCCTTGAGGAAGCAGCACAAATGGCTGTAGTATGAAGGGGTCATTTTTGTAGATGGCTAGAGGATGAGGAGGCAAACACTTTGCCCAGGAGGTCTGCAGCAATTTGTTAACAAGACATGACCCTGGCTGGACCTTACTTGAGAAAGTTGGCAGTGTTATCCTTCTCAGGGTGCTCAGGGTCCCCCTCTGCTGCCTTGAGGTGCCCCCATCATGCCCTCCTGCCCTGGGCTGTGTTGCCCATCTCCAGGACAGTGGTCCAGAGGTGCCCATCCAGCCCTATGCAGAAACAGCCCGGAGGTTGGCAGGACCCAGGACTCTGCGTGCAACATGCAACGTGCACCGTGCAGCGGTCCCCGTGTCTCCACAGCGCAGATGGCTTTCCTGGAGTGGAAGTGTTGCATCAAAATGATTGCAGACATTTATTTTCTTTTCCCCTTGCAGCTTGTCCGTGACCCACCAGCCTGCCCTTGTCCTGTTCCCATCTCCCCCTACACTTCAGCTCCTCATTTCCACCTCCTCATCTCAGGTTCCAGACAGTCACCAGCTGCTTCCTTCAGTCCCAGCCTCCCCTTCTATTTCTAGTCTCCTCTCTCAGCCTCTCCACAACATGCTCCCCCCAGGTCTGTATCTAGCCCTCCACCTGAGCTCCCACCACTGCTGACCCTAAACTTTGAGGCACTAATTTCTTAGTGAAAGCCCTGCCATAAGTTTATACTATGGATGAAACTGTATTTTTCTGCCTAATCAATTTCCTGGGACATATATGAACTTTTTTTTCCCCTTGATAGTTCAAAAAAGAACCTGAACAGCCCCCCCAGTGGGGCAGAAATCTGTTCCAACAACTCCAGCAGTGGCTCAGGTTCAGCACAGTTCATTAAAACAGAAGGATTAAACATGGAACAGGAAGAGCAGAGCAGTATTTAGTGTAGGTGTCCTTTCCAGCTCTGGCTACAATATTCCCATGTGGCCTTCATTTCCCGAGGTGAGGGAAGTGGAAAGAGAGACTGTAGTAGATTATAATCCCAGTTTATGCTGCCCTATGCTAAGGAAGAGAGGGCCGTGTCTGGAGATGTATGGTCATGCCCAGCAGTACTCACTAGTCTGTTCACTGTGGATAAAGACGAACATAACTGGGCTTCTTCCACCTCAGTGTGGGAAGTCATGGGTTGCTGCCTGCGAATCCTATTCGGAAAGCACACGGTATTGTTGTCACCCTCCAGTTCCACAGAAACACTTCCATCTGTATTTCATATGTACTTTTGTATCTTTCTGTGGATTTTCAAAACCCTTTAATAGTGCTGGAAGTAAATTTTCCTTTCCAAGAAGAGAGGAAAGAAAGGTTTGCTTTGATTCCATTCTGGTTTGTCCCCTACGATGCTAGGAAAAAGAAAGCCTCCGCTGTCCCGTCTTGCGCTGTGCTCATATATCTGTGTGCACGTGCGCGCGCTCGTGTGTACATGCATATGCGCATGAATGTGATTGTGCATGCAAGAGTATGTGTGATAACATCATCCAGATGCCACACCATACTGTTGGATTATGTCAGTCTCACCCAATGAAGCACACTGAGCAAATGCTAATAGTTAAGAGCTAATAAACACTACACTAGAAGGTCAGTGCTGAATCGTTTGGATTGTGCACATGGTTCTCAGATACTTTCCCCCAGTATTTCCCTGTAGCTGTAGATAGGCTGTAAGGCTGCAGATCTCCCTGTAGGAGGGATTTTTAAAGCCCTGCACTTTACTGAGTCAGCTCAATACGTTCAGAAAGAAACAGCCTCGATACAGTTGGACAGCATTATTGCCAAAAAACAGACTTCACAGGTTTCCCAAGGATTCTCCCAATGAGAGTTCCCATGTCTTTGATACAGTTGGCTCAAAGCAGAATAGAGAGGTCAGAAATAAGAGAGCATACAATTCTTTGTCTCCATTTTATTTCTCTGTACCTTGTTGCCTTTGCTTTCTTACTAGGCCCTGTACATGATGTTTGATCACAGTAGACTTCAGGCTGTGCTCCTGTCTTGATGGTGCAATCTTCATGTAAATCAAATTAAAATGTCTTGGTTACTTGCATGATAAAGTGCTCTCTGCTTCCCTGTCTGCTATTCTTCTGGCCACCTGTAGCAGTTAATAAACTGAAGCCTTTGTTGACCAAATCGCTGCCCACTTCCTCCCTCCAGCTGACCCTTCTGTGAACTGCAAGGAGTTCCTGTTGAGACAGTAGATGCAGTTAGAAGTTGGCCACACAGTGCTGGAGACAACTGTGGGAATAATGAAGACATTGAGAGAGTTCAAAAGAAATGTGCTGGATCAGTAAAATCATTTTGCGTCAATCTCCAGATATTAATTTAATTCTAGACCTAAACTCCTTCTACTTTAGGATTATTTAACCTTGTAGCCTTTCTAAAATTTGGGTGACTGTCAAGAGAAATAAAACACTTTACTGCTAGGACAGCAGCAGACACTATTGAAGTTCTAGGACCAATATTGCACCAAGATTGATGTACCTTCACATGTGGTCTGTATTGAGAACTGAGCTACAACTATGTGTAAGTTTAAGGCAACTTCCTGCCCACAGAGGCGGTTTGGGACTGCATTTGGAACAAGCTCTTCTGTTTTCTCGATGCTTCTCTAGAAGAGATGCTTTCCCTCCTGCCCACCGTGTGCTGCTCTGATGCAGAGATGGGGTTGGGAGCAAGCGTGTTACAGGAGGGTTTGGAGATGACTACTCAGGACCAAGGTGGATGGGAGCACACACTGGAAAGACTTGAATTGAAGTTGAAAGAATAAGAGATTCTTATAGGAAAAAAAGTCTCTTAGGAAGATTGCCATGAGTTCAGACCAGGAACTGGAAAATCAAAAGGAAAGAGCAGTATGAACAGCTGATGGATTCTTCTCTGAAGTTTCATGATGCACTTTTAGTAGGAAGGATCTATCTTGGCCAGTGATCCAAAGGTTAAGACCTTTTCCATTCCTTTCCAAGAGTGTCCCATTTCCAAGTAATTTGTCCCAGAAAAGACAGATTTATTTGCGAAGCTAAGATGGCCAGCAGGATTCTGACAATAGAAGTTATCTAATGAGTCCTGGAGGTGCGAAAACGCAGCTCCGTGTTAATGCAGCCATGTCAGCAGTCATAAATAACTCATGAGTGTGTGAAGATGCTGTTTTGTCCTACAGAAGTGCCTTAGCCTCTCAACACCGGTAAAGGTGCTCTGAGCAGCAAATGCAACATGTGTTCCTTACGGGTAAATGCCCTCACTTAATCCGAACCCTGGAGAGTAAGAAGTTTACTGCTTGTAGGGGGTCTGTGCACACCCTGAGGAGTTATTTCACCCACTAGCAATGTGGTCAAGCTCAAGGGCTCAGTTGTCAGGTTAGTAATTTCATAGATTGTAAAGCCAGAAAGGACTTTAATGATCATCTGGTCTGGTCTGGCCTCCCACATAGCATGTGCCAAATAATGTCACCAAGTAAATCCTGCCTTAACTTCAATAACTTGTAGCTGAACCAAAACATATCTTATAAAAAATAAAAAAGTTGTTTAACCTTGATTTTAAGACCCAAGTGATGGAGATTTTACCGCATCCTATGGTAGTATTTCTGCAAAGGTTAATTACTTGCAGGGCTTTAAATAGGCATGATTTTTGTGTCTTGATCTTATTTTGCCTTTGTTTGCTAGATTCAATAGCCTTCAAATGCTAGAAATACTATCATCAACTCACCTCTGAATCAATTTTATACTTTTAACCAGATCTTATAAGGGTGGTCTTACTTTAAAAGCTCTGGCATGTCAATGCATCTTTTAGGGATCCTTTACCCTGACTGTTTCCCTCCTATCCCAGCATACTCCCAGCCCACTCCTGCAGCACAATCATGCCTCTGTGGAGAGCAAAATTTGGTAGCACCAGCACCAACAGCTGAGCTTTCTGTATTGGAGAGTGGTAGAAAGAAGGGGCTTTTTAGTTCTTCAGATTTTATTTGTGATTCCAGTAGCTCTGTTCCTGGTTTTGTCTGTGATGGGCCAGATGAAGCCTGTGGGCCACTGACAGAACTATCCTGTCAGCAGTGTCCAGGTGACTCAGTATTTGGCAGAAGTATCTTGGAAATAACCAGGAGAATAGACAGACAGAACTGCTGCTGTGAATGTTGACGTCTGGGAGAAAAAAAAGACCAAGACTGAGATGCTGAAATTTTATGGGGGACAAAAAGTTCTGAAATTTTCCCCTGTTGAACTAATCAAAATGTTTCGTTTACTTTTGGATTAACGCTGACCTGCACTTGTGGGCTGTCATGGAACTGCACATCCTCACGGCTGGGTTTGGCAGACTTGCACTTGCAGAGCATCCTCAGAGCAGGCTGCCAGCTCTGCAGCACAGACTGCAGAGGCAACTCTAGATCAAGCACAAGATTTTGGGGACCACAACCCCAGCTCTTTAAGCTGCTTGCTATACCCTTCCTATTGCTGATGTTTGACATGTCTCGTCCATATAAAAAGAGAGCTGAAGAGCCCATCCATGGCTGACCTTATGTAACGTGTCTTCCTTGCAGCTAGGACCTCCTCCTCATGGTAGTGGGTACCATGGGAGATACAGTCCACAGGGGTAAATTAGCTCATAGTAAAGACTGGTGACCTGTGTCCCCCCAGACTCTATCTGGGAGGGTCACAGTGTTGCAGAATTTAACCACCAGTTGCCCCAAGTGACTTGGAGCATCCTGGTTTTAGCAAACAAAAATCAAGGATTTCCTCCAATGTGGAGTTTCCTGGTGAAAAACGTCTGTTCTGCAGAGCTGTTTCCCTGTTGTTCCTTAAGAAAAAATCATCTCAGCAGAAAGGTCCCCGCCATCCATGCATGCACCAAAGGTCAAGGTGGGGATGGGTATGTTGGGAATGGCTGGACAGACGGAACTTTCCTTTTTGGGCTGACAATACCCCTCTGCCACAGTGAATAGCTGTGGGATCTTGGGCTATTCAAGGTGTACCGTTAGCTGAGACCTTTGATTGGTAGAAGCAAATTTGGGGTTTAGTTATTAGAAGTTCCTCCATAGTTTTTGGAAGGCAGAGACGGTCATTGTTTTGTCCCGGGCAAATGCCGTCAGGCCACTCAATTTGCTTGCGCTACATTCCCATGCTGTTTCAAATAGCTGCTCTTTGCTACATAAGCAGTTGCTGAGTACTGTCACACAGACAATTCACCATTTCTCTTCAATTTAACCTTCACCACAGGGAACTGACTTACCATCTTAAAGATTATCACACGTTTCTGTATGATTCACAAGCTACAGCATGCTCCCCTTCCCCCTGTGGTACATGTTTCTAGTCAACTGCAACCAGGAGCTGGAAATAGAAAAAAAAAAAGAAAAAGAGAGAAGGCAAGTCTGTTAATCCACCATGACACATACACCTTGATTTTATTTTATTGGAGGGATTTTATAAGGGCTATTATCTCCTGGTTTACATAATCCAACATTTCCCTTAGGGCAATCAAAACTGAGATTCATATGACTTGGAGTTTACAATCCAATGCAGCTGGCAGAACTGGGATTCAGATTCACGACCGCAAATGCAATCCTACTGCACACACACTAAGAAGGACAAGAAAAGGAGGGGGGAAAAAAAGAGAGGGAGAAAGAGAATAAGAAAAGCCCTGGTGAAATGATCTATCATATTGTCTGAGCAGGAGTGTTTGAGAACTGGTATCATTAAATGAGTCAAAACTTGAGTTAATTTGATTCAAAGGTTGCATGACCTCTGCTAAGTGAGGGACTCCCTTTCCCTGCTGTCCTTGTCTGTTCTTAATAATTTAGCCAGCAACAAGGTAAGATCCAAGATTGACTTTTTCTGCTACAAACATGACTTCAGTCCAAGTATTTTAGCACCTGAACTCAAGTGAGGATAATAAATGTCACAGAAATATTTATAGTTTGGTATATGGAGAATTTCCAGTTCCCTATACTGCAATAACACACATCCATCTGCTAACAGCATTAGAGCTGTAGTCTTAAAGCAGATAGCGCCTGAAAATAGAAGGCTGCAGTACGCACAGATAGCTGTTGCATTTCAGTGTTTGATATTAAGCTGATAATTAAATTAGAAATTAATTATCCAGCCTTGGGAAGCCATTTTCTTCCTGGATGCGGGCCCACACAGAAATTCAGACTGAGCTCTGTGCCTCTTCCACTCCTCTGCGTTCATTTAGCTGAAATCCATTCCTGCAATACCCAGCTGAGGGGAGCAAGCAGACAGAAAATGAAGGTTAAAGAGGAATAACTGAAATTTCAAAGTGGAAAAAAGACTTCTTATCCCACCTAATACATCCCTCTGGCCAGTACAAGCAAATTATTCTTCAGGGCTTTGTCAGGTCTACTTTTAACCGGCTGCAGTGATGGAAGCCTCGTCTCTTCCTCTGGGAGAAAGCTGCACATTTGAACAAAGCTCCCTGCTAGCAAATATTTCCTGATGCTAAGCCTGTATTTTCCTTCTTTTTTAAAGTGATCCCTTTAATGCTGGCCTGATCCAAGATTTTTTCCCAGTGAACTCATCTCTGTGAGATCTGGAATGCTTACTGGAATGTATGTCTTTTCACCCCCAGATTATGGTCTGAAATCCGCCCTAAGCTCACCGTGGCTGGAAGCCGTGGTTGTATCATATGGTCTCACAGGTCTCTGTGAAATAGGTCGAGGTGTGCAGTCCCATCCTGAAGGTACACAACATGTGTACAGACACAAAGCTGCTCCGCCATTCTCGGTTGCTGAGCCACATGGCAGGTGGGACTTAAAAAATCCCTTGGAGACTTGCAGAGGCACAGCAGGCAGGAGATTAAGTGCCTGGGCAAAGGTGGTGTGAGGGGTCCTTTGCTCTTGCTGCTTTGGGTGTAACTGGGTGTATCAAAGTGCTTTGATTTTCACCTTTCTTTACCCTCTGGCATCTCTCACCAGAAGCGAAAATGTCGGCATACTGTAGGAAAATAAGGATTTTGGCAGAACTGTGGTCTTTTTCATTTAGAAAGGATGTCTGAATGTGAGGTTTTATTTTGAGATCCAAGATACATAACTGAATGACTTCCTCCCTAATGAAGTGTTGAGCATCTTTGGTTGCAGCATGGAGAACCACATAGGAGGCTGGTTGAAGCGAAAGCACAGATTTATCGTGCTGGTGTCAACCCTTGTAGGACACCTGGTGCTCAGCACTGTGGATGAAAAAATTGATGGGAAGCAATAGGGGCAAATGGCTTCTTCCCTGTAATATGGTGCTGTATAGCTGAGGGAGCAGCACAGATCTGCATAAGGGATCCTTGCTGCACTTCTTCAGAGAGCCAGCGAGGAGGGCATTGCTGGGGTCTGAGTGGTGTGAGAGGAGCAGCCTTTCAGTAGACCTAGCTCCAGCCTAAGTCTAGACCAGCTTCGACGGTGCATGAATGTATCAGGGCTAGTGATGGTGCCCAAGGGGCTGCCCTATGCTAGGGGACCCCAGGAGTTCAGTGCTGCCACCACTCCCTGCAGCTGAGCACAGGGCTGTGAACATGGTCCTGGTGACAAGCCAGCAGGACATTAGGCAAGTCTAGCTCAGCCACAGTGGATGGGATTGCACTGGCTCAAATATTACATGACATGTTTCTGGCACATCACGACATTGCAGAGGCCAGGCTATATGTCTCTGGAGGGTGGGTGGAAGAACAAGCTGGTTGTTCTTTCTCCTCCAGATGCTGTTGGGCACTTGCCTTAACCACCACCACCCCCCTAAAGGAAAGGGCAGAGAGAGAGAGGTTCAGTGCAGGACAGCACGCAAGGGTTCAGAGCTGTCACTGGCAGGTCCCCGGTGGGTGCTGACATGTCAGTGCTGTTCACAAAGCGCCCTCGAGGTCAGGCTCTGCATTTCAGACAGATAATTCAGTGATCCTTCTTTCATCACGTGGCTTTCATCACATCAGAAAGTCTGTGTCACCCTTGGAGCAACCCCAGTGGCTCGTTCTGGAGGGATGTGGCTGTGCCTTCTCAGAGGGATGAAGGTTTCCTTCTCCATTTCTTGCCCCGTGTAGGATGAGGATGCACCAGCCTTTTCCCTCAGGGTCTAGGAATGCTGGCAGCATGTCTGCTCTGTTACGCACTGGTGCCACATCCTTGATACTTGGTCGATGGTACAGGGAAAAGTCTGATGGTGGAAGTGTTAGCATCCGCTCTTCTCCATCCCTCCCTCAGCCAAAACAGCAAAACTGCTGAAACGGCTTGGTTCTGCTATTCTTCTGGAATGAAAAATGTGGCTGCTGTCTCTTACTCAGGTGTCAGAAGAGCCTCCTAGCCCCTGCCATATGCATAAAAAACTTGCATGGAAATGTTATTCACCCTGAGAACTGGCCAGGTTAAGTCATGCAGAAGATATATTGTTCTTAACGTCACAAATGAGGGCCTAGTCGGTGACTTATCCCTGCTTCTTGCTCCATCTCTTGGCCATTTCTTCACCAACCGCAGTGTCCTTGGAAGGCACACCTCTTTCAAAATTATTCTGTCCTTTTTTTTTCTTTTTCCACTCTCTCTCTCTAAGGAATTGTATTCTTACGGATCATTTCGCAGTTGAAATTTTGTTGACTAGCTACGCTCGGTTTCAAGGTTTATAATATACTTCTCTGTGTGCTGTGCTAATTAGCGTGCCCTCATCAACAGGGGGGCTTACAAGCTGCTGCAGCTTGGCAAAAGACACCAGAGAATTCAAATTAACTTGCTGAACAATGTTTTTTTAAAAACCCCCAAAAGATCAAACACCCTTTCTCAGTGAGCCAGACCATAGCTAAAGCATCATTCCCTAGCAAATACTGCTTCATGTGAAATTTAGCAGATGAGTGCAGGGTTTCTTTTAATTTTCTGTGATCACAGTCACACAGTGTAAAAATTGTTGTGGGTCCTTATTTCAAGAGGTAACATAAGATCCTATAAGCTGAAAAGCTGCAACACCACAGCTCTAGTAAGAGGCTTTGGAAGCCTTTGCCTGCTTTTCTTAAGCCAAGACCAGTTTCATATCAGACTGTAAACTCTGGGGGCAACTTTAAAATACATCATGGCTGAGTATGTGAGGAAGCAAGCTGAAAATGTGCCTTCTGCAGGAATTTGTGTGGGTAAAATTTGATCGCTCTGATGTTCATGGGAAATGAATGAAGAAGCAGTATAAGCATGGCCACAGTGAATTAATTTGGAAAGTTACACAAATTCTAGCCAGAAATATTTTTTTCAGCTTTTGCTGAGCTTTGCTGCAAGTCCAGTTGTGTAAAACCATCTGTTCTTTTTCAGAGCAACCTTATTAAGACCCACTGATAATATTTCATCTCCTCCCTATAAAGAATGTTTCAGCCTTTACTACAATCCCTTCAAGGCGAGGAGCTGCAATCTTACCATCCTGTTTGTGCTCAGAAAATCTGATGATGGTAAATCTGCCATCTCTCCTTGAATAAAATCACTCCTTCCTCACACTGTCTCTCTCGTTTGAGGTAAATTCCTGTTGTGCTTTAAACAGTTACTTATTATTGATTGGCATAAATTAATGTCTATGCTATGACTTATAGTAGGTCTCATGTTAGATTTATATGTCTGGTAATTGCTCTGATAAAATATGTTCCTACTGTAGATGTACGGGTGAAATGTGTCCTGGAGACTGCCTGTTGCCAGCTGTACTTCTTTGAAACATTAGCTCAAAAAAGCCACTTTATATAATGAAAAGCTCTTTAAAAATTATTCAGAGTTCTCATACAACTTCTTCTGGAGAAAAAGTCTAATCAAAATACATTGAGTTACTTTATTTCACTTCATGTTGAAGTTTTCATTTCAATTTGATTCCTAAAGAGAAACACATTTTAGTTTTTGCTCCTTGCTTCTTTTCTCTTACCTTTCCCTCTGTAAAAAGGAGAGAGAGAAAAAAAAAAACAAAACACCAGGAAAATGAGAAATATATGTACATGCAAGAAAAATGCAAGAAAGCACCAGAGTAATCTTTCTTATGAATTTGGATTTGTCAAAGGCAAAAACAAAGAGAAATATGTACTTTTTTTTTTCTTCCTTTTTGTTTTCCAAGAGAAGAAATAAATATGTCAAATTGCTCATCTTCCATTTTCTGAGGCTTCTAAATTTGTTAAAAATTCTTTCTGGTGGAGAAAGGATGGGGAGGGAAGGGAGAAAATTAGGAAAGAAAAAGTAAGAAGAAAGCAACAAACCAATAATCTAATACCTGAAAATTGCATAACAACAGGAAGGAAAAAAAAAAAAAAACACAGTAAAAATGACCACAGTGAATTAATCTGGGAAGCTACACATTAAAAATATATCTACAAATGGAGACTGTTTCTAGGCAGAGAAGTTTTATTTACAAAAGTGTATTTTTCTTCATGGAAACTTCCTCCTGCTCTGCTCCTTTGATCTGAAATGAGAGGATTTTTTTTTTTTCATAAAACCTTTTGTCTGTTGAACCTTCTGAACCTTAAAACAACACCTTCTCTGTTTGATCTGAGTATAAATATGTTGTATATTTCTGGAGTAGGTTCCCCTCAGAAGACTGTCGCAGATACCGCAGCAGACACACGTAACTATTCCATAGGCTAGGATGACGTAAAAAAACCCTCTGTGCAGGATCGTGCACAACTGCACAGAAGGGAGACTGGAAAAAAACTTAACCAGAGTCACGGAGGAAAACTTCTGCTGTTACCACTGGCATCATGAGGTCTTTACTTTCCGCTAAGCCCAGCAGTGAGCTCAGTCTCTGAGGTCTCATCGAAAAGATCCAAGTGCAGTAACTACATGATAGGCATTTTATCTGTCCAAGGATAAACTGCTTGATGGATTCTGCTGGGATTCGAAACTGCGGTTCCTTGAAGTCTCACTGCCTCAAACCAGTCACTTAGATTGCTAAACTACCCCCAGCAGTCTTGGGGAGAGCATGTTTTGTCTAGAGAGTAGTCTCGACCAGACAAACAACCAAAATGTCCCTTTGTGTGTGGAGGGACGTCTCTTGTTCGCCAGTGCATCTGCAAGGACTGGGTCACAGGTTTTGGAACTCCAGCCCCTCTCTCCTCCATTGGTCCTGGAAAAAGTGAAGGAGCATTTAGCTCCTTTCCAAATACTGGTGGTATTTTTCCACCATTGCTGCACTGCATATAATGTGCATTTCATTGACTGGAAAGCATCCAGAGGATGAGAGAGGAAGACTTTTCCTCCCATCCTCTACGAGCAGGAAATTCTTTAACTGGGAGGATGTCGAGGCATTGCAGGGTGGTGGGCAGGGGGTTGGTGTTGTTCTGCCCAAAGCTAGGGAACTGCTGAAAAGAAATTCCTAGCTTTTCTGAAACAAGACCAAATCTTCCTCATCTTCTGACTGCTTCCCTCACTTGCTCTTGCTCACGGTGCTCAGGAAGTCTGTCCAGATGGTGGTGTGAGAGGTGGTGGTGTACTGGGGGGGAAGTCTGTGCCCCCTGGTCTGACACCTCCACAACTGAGCAGCTTTCCTCTGCACTGACAACAGTGACAGAAGATCTCCTTTCTAGTTTGGTCAGGGGTGGAAGCTGAGCTCATGTTTGTGTATGCTGGCTGTTGAGATGGAAAGTGTGAACTTCACAGAAAATTAAATCTGCAGAAAAGAAGAATGGGGGAGGGGGAGGGGGTCACTCCTGAGAAAGAGAGACTTGCAGCCGGAGATCCCATTATGACCAGACCTCACAGTGTCTCCCCACTCATTCATGCCAAGCACGGTGTGGGCCGTGTGTGAGGCAAAAGCCTTCAGACTTAGCCAACGAAAGAGGCCTCAGCATGTGTTGCTGTGTTTAGCACTGAAGTCGGTATGGCCCCTGGCCGGCAGCCAGCCACACTGGCATTGCTGTTATTAGATACCATTGTGTTAAGCTTAGCACTTTTTGCAGGCCAGAGAAGTTTTTTGTGTGTTTTCCCATACTCCTGACACATTTAGAAGAGTTTCAGCTTCAGAGAGAAAAGGCACTAGTAGTATAAACAAACTGCTGACCTCCAACAGGCATGGATGGGGAGAGAAGGTCAAGGCAAGATGAAATCACCCTTGCTGAACCCAGTGTGGGTTCATTCGCTGTAGAGCCTAGGTTGACATTTTATAAATAACTACATGGAGAAAGACATTCCCTGAATCGCCTTTTGCAGGTTGGCCAATTAGATCACTTGAGAGAACTGGAAAAGAGAAGTAGCTAATTAGAGCTATGGGGAGCTGCACAGTGGCGATGCCAGTTAGCTTGTGTTGACCTGTTTGTGACTGGAAAGTCAGTTTGGAACCATTTTCTGTTGCTTCATGATTTTGCTTTCTTTAAGTGACATGATTTTATAGCCTAGGAAGAGGCAGAAGTAGTGGAAGAAAAGAATAAGTGTTCTTTCTAGCATTCCTCTACAAAATGACCCTCACCTGCCCCAGCCCTCAGCCCCAAGCATCACGCTGGCCAGCTGCGTGAGATAACCTCCCAGGACACTTTCAGCTCGCACAGCAGAAGTTGCGGATTCTATGATCTTGGTCTTTTTTGTGACCTTTCTTTTCTGTTAAAGACTAGTAAATATGAAGTAAAATAAGACAGCCAGCCTGAGAACCATACGACTGCTCACCCCTGATGGTTAGCCTGCTCTGCTCACCAGGGCAGCATCAGCAAACAGTTACAACTCCCTTTCTTAGCTCCTGCCAGAGCTACTCCTGTGGCCATAAGTCCATTGGACTTCTAGTCCTGCTTGAGGAAACCACTCTGTGGTTAGTTGCTTTTCTCCACTCGCTGGTGAAGAACAGCTTGCCTCCTCTTTCCTCTCTGCATAATGCATTAGTCTTCTCCGCTGCCATCTCTGCTTCCCCTGAACCAAAACATGGTTTAGGTAGGGACACGCTGCCGTGCGACTCGTAACATGAGTCTTTGTGGTCAAATGAAGGGATTGTGGTATGGCTGCCCCATAGCTGCAGGCACAGGGACATTTCATGGATGTAGGTGGGGTTGAGAACACCCTGCTACAGTGTCAAATTCCTAAGTTGGGCAGAAATCGCTTTCTTCTAAATCTACAAATACAAGATGCAGGAATCACAGCAACAACCACATTAAAGATGTACAGCTGTCAAAGTCGATGTGTCAGAGGCTAAGAAAGGAGGCAAGACTTTAGTCTTAAAAGTCGGTATATATTGGGATAAAAAGCTTGGGTAACCATCCCCAGCAGTTCTATTCAAAGCTCTTTTGTTAGTTCTCTTTATAATCCTGAGCAAGTCAGTTTATGCTTTCAGGATCATTCCTCCCCTGCTTTGAGAATTACTCCATGAAGGCCTGTGAAGCTCCTTGAATAATTTTCACAGCTCATGCCATGACACATCTCACCATTAACAATGCTCGACACTTTCCAAAGCTATACTCTTTTAAAGCACTTCCCCATGAAATGCTCTGCCAAGTACAAACAGTACAGATGGAAGATTTCCATGCTAAATATCTACCTAATGATGACTTTGGGAGGACGGATCAACTGTTTCAGCTGAACTGGAACAACAGTTTCCAAACATGAGATTAGAGGCAGGGATATTTCATTAAGAAAGTCCAAGCTTTGAAGTAAAGGCTTGAAATTTGGCACAGGGCTGGTGCCTTTATATGTGGTATGTGGTTTTCCCCAACCCTGTGAAAATTCTTCCAAGTTTCACCAACATAATAGCCTCTAAATTATTTAGTCTTTGTTTCTTGAACAGGAGTTTCTTAAGACATTGGTGTCTGTTTCCTGAAGACCCGGTGTTTTCTGGGCTTGTTCCTGGCCCCATTGCCCCAGTGTTGCACACTGACCCCTTTTCATCCCCCACTCCCTGACTTTCTCTTCTCCCACTTCCTGCCAGCTTCCTTGCGTGTGTCTCCAGTGACATGGTGCAGCAGGGACCAGGCAGCTGTTCAGTATCGCAGGTAGCCTTTGGTGTGCTTGTAGGCTCATCCCTGCTTTGCAGACAGAATAGAGATGGTTCCAGAAGTGGGACACAGTCTGTGGAGTGGGACTGGGGGAAACAGGGTGTCAAGCGATGATTCAGGCCCACAGTTCAAATGATAAACTCTGACCCTAATCATCCCAGTCTGGTAGATAACGCAAATTTCTTTGTATTTATTTAATTCCTACATTGTTTCTTGTAACTTAGGAAAATCCATAATGTATAAAGGATGTCTTGTATTTCTCTCCTTCCTTTGCTTTATGCCTGTCAGCTCCTGCAGCAGATGATGTGGGCATCCTGCATAAGAGAGCTCCTCTCGCTGTTCAGCCTGGATTCCCTCTGAGGTGGGGTGTTGGGGCCTTCTTGCAAGCTGATGGAGGTAGGTGTCCTATGGAAAAATGAGTTTGCAATCACATGTTAATATTGTATAAGCAGGTCCCGTTTTTGTGTCCTTGACTCTTTATCCCTGGAGATTTTTTATATAGATTTTAAAGTGTGATTGTAATAATATTATGGAGTAGACTTACAGCTCTGGGGAAGTAATTTTATGCTTCATCTGTGGCACTGTGTTTCAAATGTACCTGGTATTTAAATGTAGCTGGACAGAGGTGCACAGACCTAGGAGTTCATAGTTCCAGCTTGAAATGTATTATTAATACTAAGTATTTGAACACAAGTAAATTTTCAAATGGATATAATCTTGTAATTTCCCTAAAAGTCAGAGCAACTCATGATCCTCATTAACAGACACATTGCAATGCCTTTTCCAAGTTTAAGGTTGGTTCCCATGTTCATTTCTCCAGCTTTCTAGGGAAGACATCATTCTCTTTCCTCTCAAAATAACACAAGAATAAAAAACTTCCAGTGCGAATCCCACTGAATATAGGTATGTTTTAGACCAATAAATTAAAATCTCAGAAACTTACACATATGTTAGAAGAGCATTATTGTAGAATTGTTTTATAGTTCTATCTGTCACCTTGCTACGTGCAGTCACTATAGGTCTGTACCAATTTTGAGACTATAATCCTCCTCAGGTGTTCCAGGAATACCAGGCAAGTTGAGAGTCATGGTTTGTAAAAAAAAAAAAAATCTGGAAAGGTTGCGCAGCCATCTTCACATCATCTCAAAGTGAAATGTGGCTGATGATGAAATCTGACCGTAGGTTGGAGAGGAAGCCGTGGCCAGGTTGGGGACAAGGTGTACAGTCCCCTGGAGAATGTTCTGAGACACCAGGATATGAGGCAGGAAGGCTCCAGCCGTCCTACAGTATGTTGGGCAGTCTGGGAGGGGCAATCAAATGTAATTCAGCTGTCTTTATTGCTGCTCAAAAGTTGGAATTTAATGCCTGAGTTTATAGGAATTAGAGGGGAGTCAGCCTTTCTCTTTGACACAAATGTTGCTTTGAGCTGTTTCAGGCACCATAAAGTTTTACTCAGACATGAGCATTCCCCTGCGAAAGAGCATAAAAGTCTGTGACATTGCAATACGAACAATGGCTGCGAATAAATGAGATCAGAAGCCTTTTTCTGTATCTTTGCTAGCGGGTGATGATTGAAAATCAATTAGAAATAAACAGAGAAGTGAGAAATCCTATTGGAAAATCTTAAGACAGGAGGTCAGTTCAGTTTATGCTGTGCTTGGGTTTCTGCTAATTGACATGTGTTTGTACACAAGAATAACTTCCAGACACTCAAGTAAAAGCTCACCATGTTCAAAATATAATGAAATTCAGCTTAAAAAATATCTATTATGCCTGGTTTTTGGGGCATTATTTTCTTGTTGGTTTTATACCATCTTTAAAACTTTCAAGTCCTGATGTAGTCATGAAGCAGATCCAGCATGTTATGGTTGAGGTAAGTGATTATACGCTATAAAGTTCAAGCAGATTACAAATAATCTACTGTGTGAAAGAAGTAAGTTTCTCATTATTCTTCAAGGCTAGACTAAATGAGCAATAGCTATGTAACAGCGTGTATCTAAATTACTGAATCACAGTTAATCCTGTAGCTGATGTTGTCATGTTAAAAGCTAAATTAAATTTTCCAAATTATTAAGAAAAAACCCAAGTTCCGTGGTTTGATACGCTTAACAGTAGCTAATATAATTAAGACTGTAATAGATTTCAGTTACAAAAAATGACAGGAAATTGGGAAGTGCAATGAACACTGAACAGAGGTCTGTGCATAGCTCAGTCCGGAGCTCCCCAGAGATAAGTTACCAAGTCCAGGGAAGATCAACATGTCATGAAATTAGTTCCAAAGTGTTGTCTAGAAGCATTTGCATATCTACCTTGAAATTGCTTTGCTATTCTTCCTAGTTATAAGAAGTTCAGTTTACCACTCAGAGATTGGAAATACCTTTGTTAAGGGCAAGCATAGCCTACCGAAAGCAAGCTGGCAACACAAATAGTTTTCAGGATGAAAACCAGTCAAAGAAGTGTGTAACAAGCAATTTAATACATCAAAGCTGTTTATGGATAAAAGAGGGCTTTGTTGACTACTTCCATTGTCATAACTTTCCTGGATGTTTTCTAAAACGTAATTGGGTAGTGAAAGGAAACCATATGGTAGAGTGCAGATCATCAAGCCTCAGTGAGGACTGTGCAAAGGTTGGTTGTTCACACCGCAGAGGTGTGTGCAGAACATGATACTGGGGCATGGTGTGATGCTGGAAGGGAGGAAGTGGGGAAAGTTATGGAACATGAAAGAGATTTCAACTACACTGGGGAAAAAAACAAGTAGAAACACAAAGGTGTGCAGTGTTCAGTCATAAAGTCAAGCAAAAACAACAAAACAAAGTGCACACTGTGATGGTCTTTTTCTGATGGAAGAGGGAAAAAATTGCAAAATTAACAGCTTCTACTACTTGGCTAAGCATCGCATATTCCAACAGAGGATCCACAGTATGGATAAGAAGATAATGGTAGCACTACCTGATGGCTTTTTCATGGGATCAATGGCTGTTCTTGCTGTAACTCAAGATGAATGGACTTGCCAAGCAATAAAGGAGACTTACAGTTTTGTACTGGGCACTAACTGTAAAAGATTATCTACACATACATGACAGTAAAAATGTAGTGATATCACCTCTGCTGAAAAGCATATATCAGAGCTAGATTTTTATGATACAAGTTTGAAGCCCTGAAAAGTACAAAGAGGAAGAGCAGCCCTTATTGTATTAAAGATGAACTGATCCTTCAGTCTTCCTAAAATGTTGCCTTTGTTGGAGAAGGGAGAGAGGAATATGCTGAGGAAGAGTTTGAGAACATCTTCAAGATAATAGGGAAGATCTCAGCACAGTAAAGAATAGGGCTGAAACTACACAACTGTTATATGATTCTCTGCAATGGAAATCCTCCTTTTGCCTTAAAAAGGCAGCTCAGAGAAGTTCTTGAATAGACTAGTCATGCTGAGGATCGTATTAGGAGTGACAGAGTGAAATTGTTAGTACATCTGGTAAATTTTGGATCCCCAAAAGAACTGAAAATGTAAAAAGGCAAGTTTTCCATCACCTGAAAGAAGAAAAATATTGGGGCATGTAGATGATGCCAAATATTTTCTATGCTAGATGGCCCAGCAGGATTCTGGCAAGAGGCCCCCAAAACACAAAGCACATGTTTGGGCACATTCAACATGCTCTTCAGGAGACACCATTTCTGCAGGCTGTGACTTGGGCTGTGTTTAGTATTCCAGGTGTTTCACTAAGACAATGTGGTGAATTTTGGGTGGTAGGGATGGCAATAGGTCCTGCATATCATCTTGACCTGGAGAGAAACAGGTCCTCAACACCTTAAAAAAGAGCTCATGTTGCTGGAGTAAAACAGAAAAAAAAAAAAATTAATTCTTTGTAGCGTAAAAAAGAGCGGGGAGAGATATTAAAGTAGTAAGATATGATGACAGTTCTCAGGGTGTTCAGAAAAACACCAGTATTCTTGTCCCAAGAGAGGAGGAAGCCACAGAGAGATTCCTTAGACCAGTGTAGTGCATAGGAAAGTTTGCCAGTAGCTGTTGTACTTGAAGTAGCGACTGTAGGTCACAGCCGCGCAGAGTGTAACAGACAAACAAACCCCTGAAATGGAAAAAGGCTCAAAGAAAGTAGACAAGGGTGATGTGCTCATGAAGCTCAGAAAGGAAGGTAGGAAGTGACCACCAAGAGATCTCCAGAAGACACAGAGCAAGCTGAAGGAGTTAATGAGAGAGTCTGGAGTCCCAGGAGACTGTAACAGTAAATGCAAAAGCAAGTTGTCCACAGATGCCTCTGAGGAGGGTATCAGTATGGCTTTCCTATACCAGTGTGGTCAGAGTTGGAGACCAGTGGCTTATATGTCACACACACCAACAAAAACAGAGCGTCAGCATGTTCAAATAGAGAAGGCGGCTTTGGCCCCAGTCCACAGGTGTAAAATTTCAGTTCTTTATTTATGGGAGGCCAGTGTTAGCTGAACTGACCATAAAAACTTCCTAACATTGCCAAAAGAGACCCAGTAACCTCTCATCCTGTACAATAGACACATGTCTTTTTTAGGTACAAGAGTACAATTTGAAGATTAAAGAGAAATCTGGGAGGGATTCAGTGGTTTCAGAGATATTTCAGAACATTAAATCGAAGAACAGTTCAGAACTAGATAGCATACATGATATTTGGTTTAAAATAAAACAAAGGAAAACCAAAAACATGGGAACTCTCAGGTGAAACATGGACTCTGACTACTAGAGCTACAGCTGGAGATACTCTCCAAACTACTAGTTGAGAATGGCTGGGACAGCCCACCGTATCAGTTTGAGGGTAAGATCTTATTACAAGGTGGAATTTTGTTTAAAGGTGTGAGGTTGTTGAGTCCTAATGTACTACAGGAAAAAAATCCATGTCATTACAAAGTACAAAACAGCAATGAGACATTTCCCCTGGCAAAAGAATAATTGCTCCACGGGGAAGAGTAGGCACATGCTTATTTGTGTTATCTGCAAAAACACTATGTACTTGTTCTGCACGACTATTCTAACCAACATAGGATACGTTTAGTGTACACTATTGCACTTTAAGCAGCTGTCAAAACTAATTTTCTTTTACATGGCATTACTGATGTAGTGAGGTCTGATAAATTAATGCCAATTTGCAGCTGTGAGTTCAAGCAGTTTCAAGTGAATTTGGGGTTTGGACATGAACTACTAATTAGTATTATTCACAATACAACAGATGGGTGGTAAATGGTGCAAAAATAACTAAAGAAGAATGCTTAGTCAGACTCTGATCCATATTTAGCTCTGTTAAATTGCAGATTGTCAGGATGGCTTGTCACCTTCTGATGTTTTGCTGAGTAGAAAAATAAAGCCAAGAATGGCCCAGACAATTAGAAGCTGATGTCAGAGATACTAGAAAACTGACAAAAAGGAAAAAAACTCAAATAAGAAAATAAAAAGAAAGAGGGGATTCATGGTGTTGGAATTTGTCTCCACTTCTTGAAAATGATGCGCTAATCCATGATGATATGAGGTCATCACCTGCGATGGGCTGAGTCTAAGGGAGGACAGTAGTCACTTTATCCAGTTCCCAAAGAGGGTGAGACACAGAGCACCAGGCAACAGCAGCAGAAGTCTGAAGCACGGTAGTCTTCCGATGTGAAATCACTAGAACAAAAGAGTTGACCCTCTCCTGAGATCAACATCACCAACATCCTGGTTAAACTCGCAGAGCCAAGTACAAGTGCAAGTGACTTCCCAGCCCTGACTGACTACTGTTAATAAGCTTAACTAATAGGTTGATTATAATTCTTTTATTTATGCAATTCTATTAATGCTGGGCTTTAGGTCTTGTTATTGACTTTTGGCTTGTAAGGGAGAATGTGGTATCGAAAGACAAAAGGAAAAATTGCACTTTCAAGACAGGCTGTGCACTAAAGAAATGCTGACTGCTGTCAAGTACAGCTGTAGGGAACACACCCAGAATAAAGGTCTTGCATGTGACTCCCAGACTAGAAAATGAACCAGGGACTTGGGTGCAACGATGGCATGGCACACAGCAATGAACAAAGGCAAGCTAGATTTTGTGGGCAGCCTCTGGCGCTGCCACTGCCACAGTGGCCAACCATCTGGGTGGTGCACATGCGGTTTCATCAAGCATTAGACCCTGGTGGATTCCAAGAAAGTTGGCAGGAGGATGGTCTCTGTTACCACTAGGTAACCTTGAAAAGACACTCCAAGAGACATGCGGATACCTCTGGGACATGGCTAATTCTGTGGTTTTGGTGGCATGTGAACTACAGCTTTAGAAACATCAGTGGCACTTTCTTCATGAAACTTGACGCTCCTGAGATTTTTCAGGCACTAAAATGACATTAAAAGTCTGTCACCTTCTGCTAGATGCAGCCCAGGTCTCTTCTGTATTCTCAGCTTCTGTGTTATGGGGACCTGCAGTGCACTGAAGCTTGGCCTCTCACTGGTGGGGTCCTGTGTGACTACTTTGCACAAGGAGGTCCTGTCAACTACCACTCTGCTGGTGTCTTGTCACAAGTAGGGTTTTTAGCATCTGTGAAGACTGCAAGAAAGAACCAGAGGGCCTGGAGCAGGCACTTCAGAGGCAAATATGGGAGTGGGAAGCATGGCAGAGTTTTGAGCATGAAAGCTGGGGAGAGAGGAGGTCAAAGTCTACATGTTTGGGAGCAAAGGTTCACTTTGAATAGAGAAGGGGCCCTGGTGGCCACTAAAAGCACCATAAATGTCTGTTTACAGGAAGTGGTTGAACGGAACAGATCAAGTTAGGGCACCCAAGGGCCTTTAAAACTTAGAAAAACTCTGTGTTTATGAGGTAGAGGGGAATTGGTCAGAGCTGGGAATATTGGAAAGTTGTCGGTGAATGGACTGGCTTCAGCCAACCATAGCTCTGGGAAAGCAGTGTTCAGCTGACACATGCCTCCTCAGATGGCAACCCAGAGCTGTGTCCACACTGCAGAGCATGTGCAACCCATGGGCAGCTTAATCTGCTTGCAAAATAAATGGGAAAATAGCCCCAAAGGGGAAACCTTATATATACTCGGGAGGCTCATTCCTGTTGCCGTCCATGCTCCTTGAGCTGTTGAGCTTGTTCTTTTGAGCACCTGAATGGCGGTGATCTAATACAAAAGATCTTACCAAATTGTCTGACTCTTTGCTCTCTTCAGCCAATCGTATGGCTAAATGAGACTGCGGAAAAGAAGGCGGGGAGCTGGGGGAGAAGAGCAAAGCAGAATAAAAATCAGGCTCCCAATTACTGGCATGCACATCTCCACACAGACTCAGAAGCAAGGGCTCACAGTTAGCAAACTGCTCATTAAAGCCAAGGCATTAAGTCATTTCTCCAGGGAAGAATAAAACTTAACTCAGAGTCCAACAGTCTGCCAGAAAATGCAGGGCAGGGGGAGGGGAGGAAAAGTGGTTTGGAGAAAGAGAGTAGAAAGGAGGCATAGGAGGAAAAAATACCAAGAAGAGAAAATGGATGGGTGGTGGGTAAGCCAGGAGAATGAAGGGGTTGAGGGGCAAGGAAGGAAACAAAGAAAAGCAGAAATGAGAGCAGCTGAGCTGTAGGATGACTATGGTGTTACAATACTCAGTAATTTCTCAGAGTACATTCTCTCTAGGCAGTGATGTAAACAGTTAACAGGGAGTAATTTCTGCCCTGATGGAGAAAACAGCAAGTGCTTAAGCAGCTTTGTGGCTACAGGGTCTGTCAGCGCTCCGGACCTAATCTCAGCGTTGCCCGTTAACTCACGCCTTCAAAGCAATGCTTCAATGTGGTATGGCCACAAAGACACACGCAGCCTTGATTTGTGTCAGGATGTGTGAGAGACTTGCCTTTCTGGGAATTCTGCTCCTTGTGGGTGGCTCAGTGGTCCTAAAAGCACCCCTACGGCATCAGATTCCCTGCTTTGTTTAGGCTGTCTTTACACCTTCAGCCGTTCTTCTCTTGAATTATACCAAGGGATAAGTTAGAGGAGAATCAGGCTCACAGTGTTTTGCCTTTCACGAGAGCCTCTATCTGGCAATCCCTAAGCATTCTTGGGATGTGAAACCACCTAACTGGCTAGCTACCATGGTGACTGCATTAAAGTTGGAACTGTATGGATAGGTGATGTGTGCCGTCCACCGTCACCTAGCTATGCAATCAAAACTGGAACGAGGCTTCTTGCCTTACTATTATCAGCAGCGAAAAAAACCTTTGTCAATGTGTGCATCAAGTGGGACCTGCAAAGCCCGTGTGGGTGGTGTTATCAGGTTACTGCATCTGTGTCCCCTGGGGCATGCCCCCATGCATGGGTTAGTAAGAAAGGGATTGCTATGCAAATCCAGCAGAATACAGAAGAGGCCGTGAATCAGTACCTCATACAGAAAATGTTATTCTTAGAAGCCCAGCAAAAGGGAAACGTTCTCTCCAAAGGGCAATGGGAATTTTGTGATGGGCCTAGCTATCCAGGAAAAAAATGTCATCCTAGGCTTTCCTAAGATCTCCACTTATGGAGATTTCCAAAACACAGCCGGACAAGGCTTTGAGCAATTTGATCTACCTTTGTTCCCACACTGATGCTTACTGTCTACAACAGAGTGCTGGCAAACCAGGCTGTGGCAATGATCTTTGTGTGAGGACAAGGTCAGACTGTTATGGCTCAAGTCACTGGTAAAGGTAATTGTAACTAACCTGCCTGCTTTACATTGCAGCAGGTTAGCTCTGGTTAATGTTGTGCCAGCTGAGCTCTATTGAAAGTTCGGTTGAACAAAATGAGTTCAGCTTCTTCACCTATGTCCTAAAGGTGTCTGTCTGCTTGGCCAGCCATGCCTGAATTACCCAAAAGAAATCTAGGAAGTTGTAGTGTGTCGTGGATGAGTGACTATGAATGGGAAAATGAGAATTTGGTTAACCATAATTATATTATTTAAAAATCATTTGCCCTAGATTTCAAGAAGAAAATTATATTGTATATTGTGCTTAACTTATAATGAGCTCTGGCAGTCTGGGGTATGAGTTTGCATGAGGTTTGCACTTTATTCTTATGTTGAAGTTGAACTGCCTTTAATTCGTGTCTGGTAGAACAGCAAGACATTAAGCTGGATGTTTTGAATTAATCTTCCTTGGAAAATACTAGTAAACAATGGTAATATTAAAGAAGGAACTTGTATGAGAAATTCCTGACTTAAAGAAGTTATTAAAGTTGTGTAGGATTTTCCATCTTCTGATCAGCCAGCACTTGATTTTTTGCCTCAGGTTGTTGTCAAGCTAAGCGGGCTGTAATTCCCCACCACATTTACTCTTCAAGCATTGGCATACCATTAACATTTTCCAGTTCATTGGAGTTCCTTTGTCCTTCCAAGATACATTAAAAGTTACTGTGGCATCCAACATTGGTGCTGACCCTGTAGTGGAGACCCAGTCCCAACTCCTGACTGTACTTTAGACCTCTGAGGAGTTATTATTTGCCTGTGTACATTAAAATAACTCTCAAACTGCTGTAACCCAGACCAGAGGCACCAACCCTAAACACAGTGATCACAGCCTCGTGTAATCTTTGAACTCACCCTCCCAGCTCATGTTACAACCACCTTTTTTTTTAATATGAGATCATTACACGTAAGCAGGTTCAGGATGGGCAGCCAGACCCCCTGAAGTGTCCCATGCTCCAAAGGAAAGTAGATGCAATGCACAGACCTTGTACTATCCTTATCCTCAAAACATGGGATCAACAAGATTGTTTCTGGAGGCTCTGGCTCTGGCAGCCAGAACAGCCAAATGCCGTGTGATCGGAAAAGGGTAAAACTTGCCAACCTCATTTTAATTCCACATTTAGGAGAGATTTGCAGGCAGACCTAGGAAGAAAGAAACTAGTACTAGCCTTCCTGACTCCTCTCCTACAACAAGCTGGAAAGAAAAGCAGGGCAGAAAGAAAAGAAGGAGGTCTGAACAACCCTGACTTACGTATATTTTTCGTTGGCACAAGCCACCCTGGCTTAGCACGGGCCAGGCTGCTGCTATGGGGACCCTGCTAGGAGCTCAGAGGCTCAGAGCACACATGAGGCAATGGAAAAGCAGCAGGCAGGGACGAGAAACGGCTGAACTTTATTTTTCCAAAGTGAAGATCTTTGGTGGGCTGCAGATTACATTGGAAATCAGACCCTACACCCCAGGATCCCGCAGCTGTCCCTCTCCCCTCTAATTTTTCTCTGTCAGATTTCAGAGCTATAATTAACCGCAAGGCCTCAGCGATACTATGTGAAAGCGCGTATGTGTGTGTGTGTGCGCGCCTGGGCTTCGTCGCCCCACTGGGCCTAATCCTCCGCAGAAGATTGACAAGTTCACATGGGGAGTAACTTTTTAACTAATTCACTTCTAAACGTCCCTTTTGCTCTCTCTTCCCTTCGCTGCCCTCTTCCCTCCAGGATGCCAAAGGCGCTGTGGCACTGGGGCAATGGCAGGAGCTGGTTCCTCTGCTCTGCCGTGGGACCTCCACACTGAGCTCAGCCACCCTGCTACCATCCCCAGCTGGGGTCACAGCTGTCTGGGAAAGGGGTGCTCAAGGCCCATGGAAAGCTCCAGGTTAAAATTCAGGAGCTGGAGCAGAAGGAGGTGGAGTTATTTCTTATCCTTTCTTTGATGCATTCAAGCCCAAGTTGCGCCATGGACAGGTCTGCTTCAGACAAAGCTCTGCCAGTGGGCTCTCTGCACTGAACTGGCCCCCATCGTCCCAACCCACATCCATGAACTCCTTTGTATTAGCCACAGTGCACATACATATACCCAGCCGAGGTGCTTATTGAAGTGCTCCTTTCTCCAGCTGAGCCAGGTTTCTCTGAGCAGGCCCTCAGTATTTTCCCAGGGTCAAGCAATGTTGGATTACAGCACGTTGGATATGAAGGGCTCTGGCTTGGCAGTGACTTCCCAACACCTTAAAGGAGGCAAAGCAAAAAAGTATCTAAAGGCCAAAGCACACTTCACTTGTTTATGTGAGGTGCTGCATCCCAGGCAACACTCTAACCTTCCATGTTCCTTATCTCAGTGATTCCATTAAAGTCACTTGGTATTTAAGCACTGAGAGGAAGGGGTAGAGCATGACCTGGCACCAGAAAGAAAATACACAAGATTTTCTTTAAAATAAAACCTTATAGTACTTGAAATTAAAGCATCCACAGAAATAATAGGAAGATACCCAACTACTACTGCATTTTGTTTCATGAAGAGGCAGCTTAAACCATGTTTGCATGGACCCAGCTTTGCTGAGGCTGATGTATGAACTAGCAGGAGAACAGGAAATTCTACCTCATAAGGACTGTCTTAGTGGCCCTACAGGGAAGGAAAAGCTTTTGGAGGAGTCTGTAAGCAGGAGATCATTTGATGTCCCCGTGCACGGTGACACATAGCCACGGACTCCTACCATCCTTACCACAGGTTCCTACAAACTCCAAAACTCTGCTAAGCATTGCAGACCCGTTTCATCTGTGGGAAAATGAGGCACAATGTGTGCATTTGAGATAAAGCTTGAATCTTTGTTGGTTTTAATCGTACTACACTGAGCTATTGCTGCTGCTGTAGCATGGATTATTCTCAACTGGTTAATATTTATTCAATTTTTTGAACAAAAAGTAAAGCAACAGCTCTTTACTACCTTGAGTTAGTAGCAAATAAGCCCCATTAATACTGAATCAGGAGTGACTGCTTACATCAGTTGGTTTTAAATCCTGTCTTTATCTACATCAGTGTGACACGAAACACACCCAGGGCCACCCTGGAACCCCGATTCCTTTATCTGTCTTTGTTGCTGCAGTGGTAGGTATAAAGCTGGTAGTAGACAGAAAGAGTTCAGATCTAGGTGCCATGATTTGCCAGGTCCATAAGACTTCTTTGAATGAAAGCTCGCTGCTACTAGAAAGCCAGAGTGTGACTTGGAATAGCATCGTCTCTCTACATCTTCTTTGAATGAAAGCTTGCTGCCACTAGAAAGCCAGAGGGTGACTTGGAATAGCATCGTCTCTCTGGCAAGGCAACAAAACACAGGATTTTTTTTTTTTTTTGGTGATGGTTTTAATTTAAACGAAGCATATGCATGCTTAATCCAGCCTAATCTATCTGGGTTCTTATATCCCATTAATCACCGACTCGTATTAGCACCTCACACTGTCATCTCTGCCACTGCAGAAAGCTGCTGAGACCTCCACCTCATCACAGGCATTCTGATGACTTGACACTGGATTTTGTGTAATCAACAAAACACCTAAGAAGCCAAAATCATTCCCCATTACAACAGTTTAAAGGAACGATACAGTTAAGAATTTGTGTAAGATAATGGTCTCAAGTACGAGTGGCAGACACTGTAAAAATATGCTATAAAAACACCTATTTCTTAGTTTTCACCCCAAAACAGCATTATTTTTTTTCAAAATAAGGTGATTTTCAACTGATCACTCCTTTTTTTATTATAAGCCTTGTTTAAGAGTTCATGTTTTAAAACAGTTTTATTAAAAGCCAAAAACATCCAAATAAACAAAAAACAAGTGAAGAACCCTAATGTAGGACACATAGGGAAATGCTATCATTTCATCATTAACTGTCTTCCAACAAAGAGAATGGGAAAAAAAACAGGGTTGAACTTCTTAAAAGATCAGCTTTTATTAGCTCAAGCTAAGATTGTCTCAGCTGTTGAAATGAATGTTTCAGGATATTTTCATAGGATTAAAATTTTATAAAGTGATTAAAATTTTATGAAGTCAGTATCCAGGTCAGGGTCCACCTAGAGCAGGTAGGTTTCCCACAGTCAAAATTAACTCCCTCCATTTCAGTTGCTATTTTTCACTCTCTGACCTCAGCTACTTGGGAAATTTAAGCTACTATTATGAACTATTTCCCAGAGGTGGGTACACTTCAGTGGCACATGAAGATCTTGGCTGTTTTAGATATGTTTCTTTTCCACAAGCTTCAAGATAAGCTACTTCAGGTCTTGCAATTGTGAATCTTTGTAGCACACACCTTTTTCAAAATCTTGTCTTCTCTGTTCAGGGCTCCAACCCACACACAGACACACACAACTCTCCCAGGGCCAGTACTGGCAACGTGAGATGATTGGATCAGTCATTGCAGGTCAGTTATGAAGAGTTTATGGTCTGAGGTATGCTTGGACAAAGCATCCATTGAATTATTTTAGACAAGAAATAAATTAGTGGAAATCCCAGTCTGTCTGCAGGCAATTTAGAAATAGAAATAATTTTTTGAATTAATTAGTCTGGTTAGCTTTAATCACAAAAAAAAAGCATGAAGGCTTGGGTCTGTACAAAGAAGAAAGGCACACAGCATATTATCCTGAGCAGCTGACTACATTTATAATCTTGACTTAGACCTCCCCAAAAAAATCAGGTTAGGAACAAATACAGGAACGATTTAAACCTTACAGAAAATCAAAAGCTAGTTGTCATTAAATGTAAGATTGTGTTTTGAGTTGAAATGTCTAAACTGTATTGGTATAGCTGGTAATCAGTTTAGAGCACATACTGTAGGAGTTTTCCTGAAATTTAAATCCAGCAGGCACAGCTCAGTTAGCTACATTTATCTATATTGATCCAGCAGGAAAATTACAGTTTTGCATGGGCAAATCACAGGGGTATCTCATAGGTACGGTGTTTAAGCTGCATACTGAAGGTCATTTTAGATGTGACACTGAAAATTGCTTCCATGAAGGATAGATGCATCCAGACATTTAAAAACAGTGAAGGGTTAAAAGCTGTTCCCTGGAACTTATTTCTGATATTGGTACAGGGCAGAAAGCGCCAGCTCGCTGATTGATGGGTTCACATGGGGCGACCTTCACATTAGCAACGCGACTCTGGTTGCTGGGTAAACACAGGCAGATGGATTCAGCTCCAGTGATTTTCAGCAGTGACGGATGGCAAAGGTATTTCTGATCCACATCACACCCTGCAGATCCCATGAAAATGACTTGGCATGGGGCGGAAAGTATTAGATTCGGGTGACAAATAATTACCTGACATCAGCTGAGGTTTCTTCAGAAAGGTTATGCTGCAAATAACCGGCTTTTACATAACTTTGTTTTCCTGAAGTGATAGAAAGTCACATACATATGATTCATTTATTTGAGAAAATGTAAACCAGCCAGTAGCCGATAAAAACTGCTCCTTGGAAATATGTACCCAAGTAATTGCATTCCAGCACCACATATGGTTTGGGGTGGCTTTGGAGGCTGTTTGTTTGTTTGCTTAAAGCATGCATGTTTTTTCTTGTTATTGTTGATGTTATGTGTACTTTTTCAGTGACAAGAACTAGTATTCAGACAAGGCATCTGCTCAGACCCACCGTGGTTTCATGAGTCTTTGCTTTTCAAGGACATCAATTCTTGACTTTTATCCCTTCTTCTCTTTTCCCGGGTCTGGTCCTTCAGCAGCAAACCCAGCATTTAAATAAGTGTGTGCCCAATAAATACTTGTCCAAGCTTCAGTCCTCTGTGTTCCAGAAGTAGCTTGTTTGTGTATGAAAATGCCTGGGACAGGCATGTGTTGAAAAGGCTACAAATGCTTTATGCCTCTCTTTAGCTGATAGGTGTCCCTTCCGTACGATAACATCCTCAAAATGTGTAGAGTGTGAGTGAATGTATTCCTGCGGTGAGTTAAAATGACTGTTTGCACCTTCTGCGCTGCGTGTTACCATTCCTGCCAGGATAATCTGGTGTGGTTGTATCTGATAGGACATCAATAACAAGCCTAGAAGTTGGTATGTGTCATCTCCCCAAGATGGAGTGTCTTGTTTCTCTGCCTGTGTGGTGCTGTAAAGCTTCTGTCACTATTTAAACCTTCTTCACTAGAGATGGCAAAATTTCAGGGTTCATTCTCCTGGTTTACAATGCACAGGAGCACAAATGAGTAGAAGCAATGACCATAATATAAATTTCTGGAAGAGATGAAGAAATGAAGAATTAGCCTAACATTGCCCATGAGCAAGGAAACCTTTTCCAACTTCTTTTTCCTTCTGGAGCAAGTTACCTTTCTCTCTAGGCTTTTAATCAGACCTAGCTGAGTATGTACAAAAAACAATTGCACAAACCAATAAGGTTGATGCAGTCTCTGGAATCATACTTACAGGTGATTTTTTTAAACGTTTTTATTATAATTTATTAATCTTTCCTCCTATCTTTTTTCTCTCCAGTTCTCTCTCTCCTACATCATTAATCTCCAGTTTTTACTACCTCCTTTTTAACTTTCTCTCACCTTCTCTTTCTTTCTTTTTAACTTTTTCTCTCCTTTTCTTTCTTTCTTTCTCTCTCCCTTTCTTTCTTTCTTTTTAACTTTCTCTCTCCTTTCCTTTCTTTCTCTCTCCTTTTCTTCCTTCCTTCCTTCCTTCCTTCATTCCTGCCTGCCTGCCTGGCTTCCTGCCTGCCTGCCTGGCTTCCTGCCTGCCTTCCTTCCTGCCTTCCTGCCTGCCTTCCTGCCTTCCTGCCTGCCTTCCTGCCCGCCTTCCTTTCATCAAGACAGGCTAAAGAAAAGTTTCCATCTGAAGGTCACTCTATCTGGACCCATTCTCATCTGCAAAATTCATGCCTTGGTGCTGAGGGTGAAACCTGCTTTTGTCCCCTGGACCTCAGAGGCAGATGGCACTGCTGCAGAGATGGGGTAGAAGGCTCTGGTTCTCACTATATGCCACTTTCAACAGTATTACAGAATTTCTTAAAACTGAGACCTGAGACCCTGAAACTGGCTTAGTTTTCTCTCAGTAAAACAGGCTGCTCTATTGGCCCCCTACATGTTTGGTGTGTTTTTCCTTTTTTTCCTGTGGCACTCCTCTCACCAGCAAACTTCACTGCAATCGATTTTCAGCCTGCTCCCTCATGTCCACATGCTTGTCTCCACCAGGCAGGGATCTAACTTAATGATGCCAGAGGTAGTTCAAGAAATAAATGCAGGGTAAAGCTTGCGGCAGACAGCAGGCACGTTTCACTGGAGCATCCCAGGACCTCCCACACTGGCTTCCCGCAGAGGTGCAAGATGGAGAATGAGCTTCAGCAAGAAGCTCCACGGGGATCCATGCTGGTGGGGAAGGGGTGGCTGTGCCGCTCGTCCCTGCGTAGAAGAGCACTTCGAGCAACGGCGTGCAATGCTGAGCATGACACAGGGGATTCAAGACAGATGTCCTTTGCAGGAACTCCCAAAGCAGTCGGGCTGGATGCTCCCCTTTCTCCAGTCTCAGTGCAGGGTATGGTTTGTTAATCATAAGCAGATGAAATGTGAGGCAATTATTTTCCTAGTTTTATCTATATAATTGACATTATTTCCTTTAAAATGGCAAGCTGAAGATTGGGACGTATTTATTGAGGCCTGTGAGCTCTAAAAATAAGTCCTTTAATACAGACCCAGGGTATTGTGTGCTCCCAAGAATAAATCCTGATGTTTGGAAAGGGCTTATCAAACATAGATGATGCTGTCTGAAGCTGGCTTTTGAGAATGAATGATGGTAGTTACCCGGGGCTGTGTGGCAAGGCCACTCTGGTTTCACAAAGCTGTTTGTAGCGTGAAAAATTCAGCTGAGTTTTGGTTAGCATCGTCTAGTCAGAATAATCAGGAAAGCAGTGTGATGCCAGAGGGTAGTCATAACCAAAACGGATCCAGCTGTCAACACAGTGGAGAGACCTTTAATTTTGTGGGTCTTAAGCTAAAGGCCAGAGTGAGCGGCTGAGTCAGTGGTGTAGGCCATTCCCCACGTCTGGGGCCGAAGGAGGGTGCGGCGGCCCTGGGACTCTGTGCTCAGCACCACCGCAGCAAACCCAGTGGAGTCAGCATCGTCCACGGCAGCGCTACATCAAGGAGTTGGAGCAGAGCACGGGTTTCCTCAAGGCTGAGTCTGGGGGTGTCTTGTAGAGCCTGGTGCTGCTCTCCTGATTACAAGGCTCCATCCTGTGCAGCATCACACCATACACCCCCCTTCAAAAAAATTTACACTCAGCTCTAATTTACTGTCACCTGCAATGTTCCCCCCCAACATGATCAGATCAACAGCGAGGGTGCAGCATCATGGACTGCTTCTCTTTCCTCTTCATAGCATGGAGCATGTACATGTGGGAGAATAGCATGCATAGAGAACTGGCCTGGCATCTCTGTCATTTGCATGTCCTTTCCATTGCAAAGGGACTGCATCACCTCCAGAGGAGAAACAGTATGTAATCATTCCCACTATTTAAATAAATGGTCCGTGTGGGAGTTGGACTCGATGACCTTTATGAGTCCCTTCCAACTCAAGATCATCTATGATTCTACAATTTTATGATTCAATGATTCTATTCAAAGCTTAAAATATTGAGGATTCCACATGTTTAGCAGCCAGTAGCATAAGCAGCACAAGAGCAAAAAATCAGAATGTAGAGAAGGCACCGTTAGTAAGACCAGAGTGGACCACAACTATCTGGTACCGCAAGCCAGAACGAACCAACAATTACATGTTAGCATCAAAATCCCCAGTTTTTAAACACTGAAGTGATGCTCAGTAGGCATCTAGAGACATTCCACAAAACTGTTGGAAGATACGATTTTTTAGTCAATTTTAAGTTTTCTGTGGCTTTTTCATTCTGATCAAATGCAAGTGAAACAGGTGGAGTCATGGAAGATGGAAAAGTCTCTGCCTCTCAAATGCAATGCAGATATATTTTCCCTGCTTTTACTGTCACATAACCTTCTAGGCAAATTCACAGCAAAACAACTTGCTGTTTTACAAATACTATATATTGTTACAGATATCATTTCATTCTGTAAGAAAGCAAAGAATTTCAGGAAACTCAACTGCTTCCCATAAAATCACTTTTGCTCCTTGCAATGAGAAGAAGCTATTTTCATATTTGCATCTAATCAGTTTCTACACAATGAGCTGCCAGTAACCCCAAGCTGCAATCTCACTGGGTCAAGTACTGTTCAGTCACTTGGGGTGATTTAAATATTAGCTCTAGGTTTATTCTGTCTTGCTTTGGCAAAACATTTGCCTGTGATTTAGTAAAAACAATTCAAGGCATATTTCTTAGCAAATCCCATTGGGTTTTGGGTTGGTTTTGGGGGGGGGGTTCTGGGGTTTTTTTCTCCTTATTGTATCCATTGTTATTTCACAGACCTTTTACAAAGTTCTTAAGTTAGTGGGTGAATTAATAAACATCAGATAGAAACTGTGAGTGGAGTTGCGTTTTCATGTACCAAAGATGCTCGCAAATCCCGTTGGGTTTTGGGGGTTTTGGGGGGGTTTTTTTGGTTTTTTTTTCTCCTTATTGTATCCATTGTTATTTCACAGACCTTTTACAAAGTTCTTAAGTTAGTGGGTGAATTAATAAACATCAGATAGAAACTGTGAGTGGAGTTGCGTTTTCATGTACCAAAGATGCTCTTGTATTACAAGGTCGATGTTGTTCTAAAAGGTTCCTTGCACTTACAGTTTCTGATTTCTTCAGGTTTCAAGGAGTAACTGAGAACCACATAATAATGAGTACCAACTGATCATATGAAGAGGCTTGCTGGTTTTGGTGGAGTGCTTTGGACAGTGTAAATTCTGAATGTAAGCAAATATGCCAGGTTCTCTCTCTTTAGTCACAACGGGTGGGATGCAGCTGACGAGATGTGGTCATCTTCCTCTGAGTTAGATGTCTGGATGTGTAGTTTCCCTTTACAGAGTGCTAGTCACCTCACTGTAATGTAAACATCTAAAATGAGTGAAACATATCAGGTATTAAAAGTCTTTCTTTATCTTTGTCACTGTAAAGAGGATGCAGACCAACCCACTGAGTCATAAACTGCTTCCTTGCAGACACCTGAAATTAGACATGCTGAATCCTACCCAAACAATTTCATTCAATTGCCTTTGAAGTTAGCCCCAGGTGATGCCACTGGGTAATGGATTGGCCTCTCAAGTCATTTGCTGTGGAAGGCAAGGCAGAGGCTGTCACTCAGATAAAGGCAGGTAAAGGTACATTGCTGAATTTGACTGCTGCCATGAACGATTGCTGCAGCAGGTTACCAGTGCTGTGACTCTGAGACAGCTGAAAGGCTCTCCCATAAGCAGGCAGATGTAGGCTGAGAACTAGCCATGACCATGCTGGGAATAACATGGGTGCTGCTGGAGATGGAACAAAAACACAAACTATTTTTATCACACTGACAGATTTTATTCAGTGAGCTTCTTCAAGACCGCAGTCTCCTTTCAACAACTCAACTTTCCAGCTGGGAGATACAAATGCTTGAGTCTTTCTCTCTCTCAGGGATTCCCTTGCACTGTATTTGATCTTTTCTTCACTCTCTTCCCCAAAACCCAAAACAATCACATTAGTGGCTGTGCATAAGACATGTTTTAATTCAGCTTGCAACCGTTTCATGGTACGGTTAGTGCTAATCATGGCCTGTGCTTGCCACAGCAAAGTGGGTTCTCAGAACTCTAACGGCAACTGGACACCCTACCTCCTATGCACAAGCTTGGACTACGTCTCCAAACATGATTAACGCTTGGCCAATGACAGAGGAAGTCAGCAACACTTTGTTGCTGCCACCAGTGTTGGACAGCACATGACTGCCTTTCCATCAAGTGAATGTGTGCACTGTCCTTTTGCAGGGAGCGGGGAACTTTCCAATTAGGGAGATGGATCCGTCTCTTTAGGCTGCCTTCTTCCCATCACTATGTAGCAGGAAATCCTAGAGTGCATTGACTGTGGTAACGGTCTTCTGAGGGACCAGCTAGTCAAACAAAAATGCTGCCTCAGCCACTGCTCACAAATGACCAGCTGCAGCCCTTCATGCTTCTTCCCAAAACAACATAGCCCTCTGGTTTGCAGGATGAGAAATGGTGTGGCTGAAGTATGATGCTCCTGCATTTCTTAAAAATGTTTTATGCCTATGATGATGAACATTTGCATTCACTTCTGTTCATCCCACCACTGAGCAGGAACTGGGAGTGAAAATGAAGGAGAAGTTAGCAGCTGCAGCAGCAATTTAATTTCTCAGAGATAGCCATGAAGCTTGGGAAGGCTGAGAATCTCTAGGAGGCAGCATTCACACAGTACTATAAGGAGAGAAAGCAGGAGAGATTCAGTCATTTCCTTATGTCTGTTTCCATATGCCCTGATTCCTGATAACTTACTTCTCCCTCCAGTGTGTATAGCAGGAGGGCATGAAAGCACAGGGAAGAAAATTCTCAGTGTTGAAATTTCCAGGAGAAAGGATTTCACAGGCTGTAAGCTATTGCTTGTGTTTTAGCAACAATTTCTAATAAAGTCGGATGCTTTTAACAGCTAAGGTCAAATTAGTGTTTAGCCTCCTCCTCACCTTAGAAATAGGCTTAAATAAATTATTCCCATCATGTCAGAAAACTCTCTTGCTCCTTAGAGCTGATGGGTACTTCAGTACCCTTCCTTGGACAGTAAGTGTTTCACGATGCGTGGCTGTTCCTAAAACGCAATGCTGTTAGCTGGCCTAGGGATCTTAAAAACCAGAAAGGGGGTCAGGCGTGTCTGGCGCAGAGCAGTCTTTCTTGTCACAGTATGGTACGCTGACATTTATTTTTCACTTATATTCAGAACTTCTTGTGGGCTTCCTTTCACCGAGCACGGCTGGATTTCCCTTCATTCCAAGCTGTAGTGGAAATAAGGGAGCTGCTTGTCATGATGAGAAGTGTTCAGAACCACCCAAGCTCCAGGGAATGGGACACTCCCAGGGCAGTGTCATGCAGCGCAGCTTTTCATCTGAGTTACTGAAGTGGTTTTGCTGAAAAGTTGGGACTCCCAGGCCTGAACAAACATCCATGTGGCTGGATGGCCACAGCAACATCCAGCAACAGCAAAGCAGCTGCTAGTCTTCTCTGTCCATCATTGGCACTGGCTGGCTGCCAAGCTCCAGGGAATGGGACACTCCCAGGGCAGTGTCATGCAGCGCAGCTTTTCATCTGAGTTACTGAAGTGGTTTTGCTGAAAAGTTGGGACTCCCAGGCCTGAACAAACATCCATGTGGCTGGATGGCCACAGCAACATCCAGCAACAGCAAAGCAGCTGCTAGTCTTCTCTGTCCATCATTGGCACTGGCTGGCTGCACCTGGGGTGCCCTGAACAAACATCCATGTGGCTCTGTACAGGGTAGAGATGGAATGGACCCTCCCGAAGGTAACAGCAAAGCTGTTGCTAGTCTTCTCCATCCATCATTGGCACTGGCTGGCTGCACCTGGGGTGTTTGCTTACGTCTTCCTACTGACAGTCATCCAGACCACACCAACGCCAGTGCCTCAGAAGCCTTACCCTGGGTAGCCCAAGGGCAGATTCTTAAACACTTGGATGTCACAAGCTGTTTTTCCAATGGTGTTACCATACCACAACCCCTTGTGCAGGGAGGTAGAGCTAGAGCATCAGTGAGAGCAGCCTGGACATGTCCTTAGTATCTCTCAGGGCTGCAAGCATCCCCTGTACTGATGTCCTGGGTTGCCAGAGAAGTCCTATGTTGAGAGAGATCACAAGCCTTGACCTGATGTGCCCCAAGCGCTCTGAATCCTTCACACCTCCTCAAAGCCTTTTCTCTTGCTCAGCTGACATTTTTATAAAGTTACCTGCTATTTAATCTCAGCTCACCATCTTGCAGTTTAAATCAGTCAACACCAATCTGTTGTGGCCCTCCAGATCAATTACTTCCCTCCAAGCTTAGACCATTCTTGCAAATTATTACCACGTCCTATAAATATGGCTGTGAGGCTGCAAAGTGTCATTTCTCCTTGGAAATATGATTTATTTAAATAAGTGAAGAAAGGAGATTTGGGCTATTTTTAGGCTTCTTTCTATGATGCTATACAAAGATTTGCTTACTGTGTTTTCCTGTTCAGCTATGCTGTCTCTGGCTTTTCACAAAGAGGAAGAGGCATTCTGTAAGGCTTTCAGCAACTGGCTTTCACTGTTCAGTTTTGTTATTAGTAATTTGTTATTTGTGTTCTGCACTAAAATCAAGGAACACCCCACAAGACTGGAGAAACCTCCTCAGATAACTGCAGTACCTAAATGCTGCTGGCAACAAAGAGTTTACGGTATGTTTTCTATTCAGTTCAACAGAAGTAGCATTGAAAACCCACCTACCAGATGAGACTAGTCTGAAGTGAAAGCTGCAAAATGTTATCTGGAACGGGGAAGAATATTTGAATAGAACAGCTTCTTATCAGGAAACTACAAATTTTTGCAAGGCTGGATCTATTTTTAATGAAAAATCTTGATCGGAAAGAAGGATCTCGTCCACTCTAGGGTGAGGCTGACCCGACCTAGAATAGCCAAGGGCCTGGCTTCGAAGGTATTAACATTCAAAAGAGAAGAGTTGGGCTCAGGTGCCTGAGACAGACTTTTGGCTTAGTCCTGAGCCTCTCACATGCTGGATGGATGATCCTAGCATGCTGTTACTGGCTTTTTCATCTACCACCTCTGTCCTTCTGTAGGTAATTTTGTCTTTGGGTATGTCTTAATGCAAAAAGCACAATGTCTGTTAAAAGCAAAAAACGTTGACAAGGTGGAAAAGCTATTTGTGCCCCAGCTGCTGCTGCTGCTATTTCCATTTGCCAGCACAGTGGTGAAGTACAAAAAAGTTTAATGACTTTCCCAAGATTACTGAAGGAATCAGCAGCAAACTGATCTGGGACACCTCATAGCTGAGGTCCTTTCCCAGATGACAAGACTATTTACTTCTCCATTTTAGTTCAGATCTCAAAAAGTACAAGCTTGTTTTCTGCCTTTCCTAGAAGTCAGCAAGACTTTTGTGTGAACAGAGCTAAATCACAGGAAACTGTGGGTCACCTTATTCCCTGTCAAACCTCTCCCCTTCCCAGGGAGCCAAGGCATTGTAGTTCTGAACAAGAAGTTAAGCAGAAGAGGTCCCTGCAGGCTTCCTCCTGAACTCTAAAAATAAGACTTCTCCTAATATATTTCAGTACTAATTAAGTTTTTGCTATTCCTCCCACAGAGGGTTATCAACATAGTTTACAAAGTGTCATCTTTTAGCAACTGCTCAAGAGTTGGCTGTTTCCCATCTCGCCCCCTCTGACACATTTACATGTTCTCTGTATACAAACACACAGATAAAAAACCTCCCTGGTGTATTTAGAATATTTTAAACCAAAGAGAAAAAAAATCCCTTGCCAAGTTGTTCAGTAGCTGGAAATTACTTGTCACGTCCACAGACCAGTAATTCTTTTTATTTTTAAATGACTAACCACGCTATGATTAATGGCTCACACAAATGGGCTCAAAATAAGTCTGGCACAAACAGAGGGAAGGAGGAGGGTAAATGGGATAAGGACTGGACGGGTCTGCAGCAGGACATTGGTGGCGTGAATGGCATAGCGGGCACGGAGGAAGGAAAAAATGTTTCATGCTATTTGTAGCTCAAAATTGCAGCTACAGATGGTGATGCTGTCATGTAGCAAGGGCTCAGGACACTGAGAAAAGCCAACCTGCACTGCACACACTTGCCTTTCCCCAGATGTCTCTCTAGAAGGTTCACAGGACCTCGTTGCTCCTATATACACACAAGCTGATGGCACCCTATCAGACAGAGTACTGAAGCTATATCCGTATCTCCTGGAGTGTTTTTGCCTTATGTTTTACAATACAATGCATTTGCCATTCCTCTTCCAGAGGCAATATTTTCCAGCTTCGCCTGTCCGCTGTTACACTGCTCATTTTCAGCTCATATTCTACAGCGATGCTTTTGAGTGGAAATGGCAGACATGCAATCTCGGCCAACAGGGACAAGCAGGTCACCTCAGGATGCCATGAGAAGTGCCAATTCATAGCTGACGCGGTTTGCATGGAAGAAAAATTTGGGGGTGTGGTACAGGTGGGAAGGAGGGGGCACTCATTCAGACTATTGATGCAGTCTTGATCAGTTGGTAGAAAAAGACCGTTTAAGGAAAAATAGGCTTGAACAAACCCAGATTCTAGGGCATGCATCTAGCAACACAGAATGGAAAGGTGTCTCCAGCCTGGGGAGGCCAGGCACACATCCTGGAAAGCAGAGGCTCTGGAAAAGTCACAGGGATGGGTAACTCTGGGCAGACGGCTGACGTGGAGCAGCAAGTCAGGCCCAGCAGCTGAATGAGAAAAATGAGGAACAAAAGATGGGCAATCTGGTTTGCTTATCCCAAAGCATCTCCCAGTCACAAGCTCTTAGGGCACAGTCACGTGTCATCACAGCCAGGCGGGGTCAGAAAGCCTGGAGGAAGATTGGGCACGGTTCTCCCTGCATGACCCCTCTGAGTCTACACGGTCTTGTAGGGATGAGGCAAGGGATTCTCTGCGATGGCGTACAGAACCCCTCACTGCTGATGGAAGTGTCACAGGCCAGGTTAAAGCTGCGTTTCTTACAGAAACCCTGTTATAGCCCTGAGTGGCAAGCCATGTTGCTGTCAGAAGCGTTACCATCTATTTCTAAAGCTGCTCTGCAATAATTTTGTGTCCAGAAGTATTCACAGTGACTCATGATTCCTGGAATAAGAATAGCAAGAGTGTAATTTCATACCTTTCCCCTGGTGAAATCTTATTAAAAACTGTGAGATGTTTGGATTTGACGCTGTTCGCACCTTTCCACCTCTGATGGCACAGATTCCTGGGGATAGGACTCTGCTTTGGGGCACAAACAGAATTTCGGTCTCCAGGAAACAGAAATGCTTTTGAAAAAAAGTGGGAAATAGTTTTTCTGGGAGACCAAAATGAAAGTGTTCACATCTCCCATTAAGTGAAATCTTTCCCAGTAAACAGTGGTCATACAGGAGGTGTACATAGGCCTTTGCACACAGGCCTTTGCCAGCAATATGTAAACACTAGATTTCTGCCACAATGCAGCAGAAGAGCTCTGTAACAGGGAAACACACTTCCTCTTGTAAAATGGGAAGACAGAACTAATTAGATGTTTCCCAATTGCTAGGAGTATTACAGAATAATAATGAAGCAATAGAGGGCTGTGAACACATCAAAGCTGAGACGAAATGCATCAACTTTTCCTCTCAGCTCCCTCTCCCTCTCTTCCCAAGAAACTAAAAAAATAGCTTCTGGTGAGCTGAGCTTGCAACATATAGATTCATCCACATCGGGATTAGAAATAAATGCTCTGTGAATTCTTCTGTCCGACTTGCTACTTGGGTATTATACATCAAACTGTAATTTAAACAACACCAACTGTATATTAAGCACATTAAGCTATATTTAACAGACCTGGCTTATATTTCTTTGTTTGTGATAATATATTTATCTATATATTTTTATAAATATGTGGAAATGGAGGATGTATTATAGAGGGTCAGATATTTCCCATGAATATCTTCTTTTGAATGGAAATGGAGTCTTTAAGAGCTCTGAATTTCCCCATGGCATTTTGCTGGAGTTTTTTACTCCCTATTGGGAAAAATAAAATGCTTTGTTTTGAATTAGCTCAGCCTAAATTGAAATACTTTGGTTTGTCAAACTGAATTAAAACATTTCATGATGGGGCAGTTCAGCTTTTATTTATGTCCACAAGAGTTACTATGGGCCTTGTGGACATTTTAATTTATAGACGTCATACTCCCATAATGCATCATAATCATCTCTCTCATTAAATTTTTGCAGTGTACTCTGAGAGTCAGATGGCCACAAAACATCACAGGACGCTGGCTGGGAACTTCATTGACTGAGAAACATGATGTATCACCCTCATGAGGCACCGCAGCAGTTCCAAGGGACGCACAGTTATATTGAACCAAGCTGAAGCTAAACTTTTTTCTGAGAAAGGACAAATTTGCTTTCAGTAAAAACATTACTGTTTCAACATTTCTTCCAGATGTGCATCCAAAATAAATGTTGATATCAGACCTTTCTACAGAACAAAACATATACATTTTGACAACTTTACTGTCTAATAAATAAGTCCTGCCTTCAAGGTTTTAAGTGTTTTTCCCTCTCTGTTACACAGGAGCATGGACCACAGTTTTTGATGTAGTGCAAGCACCACTAACCTGACATGTAGGTAGAATTATTTGCCGTGACTTGGGTTAGGAGCATGAGAGGAATCTGGTGAATTTCAATAAAAGCTTGAAACCGCCCCACCTCCCCAGGGACATGAGAAATGATAGATCAGAGAACAAGAGCACAAGAAAAAGATGTTTCTAACACTAAAAAAAAAAAAAAAAAAAAAAGGATTAAATAGCATGAAAGTTAAGACTTTCATTTCAAAATATTAGGAAATTCAGAGTCACAATTGACTTAGCAAGTCCATGCCTCCAAGTTGCATTCTGGTAAGGTCTTTAATTAAATCAGCACACAATACAAGGCATAAAGTTTAGAAAATATTTACATTACGGGTCTGGATTAAATCTATTCAGGCATAGAAATGTGACATATCTTGGGGTGATGCTGAAAGAAGGCAGAGACCGTTATGAGTGGGTGCTCAGGTGATGATGGAGCATATGGTTTGCTATGAGCCGAGTGCCAGAGTGCATGGCGTAAAGCCTTGAAGCAGCACCGAAGAACCTTGACTCTGGTTGACATTGAGTGGAACTACAAGAATCCACCGTGCAATTACCTGGGTTGACCTTCAGCCAGGACACCACGGCTAAGACCTTCTCCTTTATTAAAAGTGATAAGGGAGATTTAGGATAAGATTTTCCCAATGGTTTCGGCCAAGGCTAGCACTGCATCCAGTATTGCAAGAGAGAAAGGGCAAGAGCAGTCAGCGCTGTCAGCACCACTACGAAAATAACAAGTACAGACACCATTCGCAGAGACCACGCTGAATAATGGTGAAAGAGCAGAATAGTGGGTTTGCTTAGGTTTAGGATTTAGGGAACATTTCACTTACATGGTTTTTGATTTTTTTATTAGTCTGTCAAGGGACAAGAGGCTTGTGTCACTGAAATACGGAGATTCGGTCTTCGGACAAAAACAGATGTAGGATTTTGCACAACACCTGATTGCCCCTTCCAGAGGAAAATGCTCACAACTCAGGGTGAGAACACCTTAGTCCAGTGTCTGCTTTTCTCTGTCCTTGAGGGAGCAATCCTAGCTATAGAGGAGTTAACTACATGTAAGTGAGAAGTGTGTCAGATCAATTGCCCCTCTAAGGTCTCCCAGAGGATTGCTGTGAGGCAGCGGGTCTATGTTTAGAAGACCTTACAGGAGACTTGTTTTGCCAGCAGAAGTGGTGAGGTTTGCTGTATCAAAATTACTGAGAGCTCTGGATGCTGCCCTCAGCTGGCTCAGAGACAGAGTCCTACCCATGCTGCTCATGACCTTGACATAAAATACCAGCTGTCTTCCCCTTCTCTCTGACTCTTCAAGGTCATGAGAACATGAGATCCAAGGAAGCTGAAGCCAATTCGGTACCATTCCCACCTTCTCTGGTGATTTATCCAGAGCACCCCAGCTGAGCATGCCACAGAGATCCCCTCATTCCAGCCTTTGTCTTTCATCTTAAATCCTTGGCTGGTCTGTACCCGTGTTTATTTAAGAAACTGTCTCGACATTGGCATTGATGCTCGAAGGGCATCAGTGAGGAATTTTGGAAAACTACCTTGGATATATCCCCAAAACACTGCAGAAGAGTAGCACGGAGGGTGATATTGTACAAAGCCAGTAAGTCAGCTGTGTGTTCCTAGACTGAGGGGAGCTCAGTCCTTTCCTCTTCGTATCACACCATGTAAAAACAAACAGGGAAGATGATCCGTGCTAGAATCAGTAATTTTTGCAGGGAAAATTCCCTTCTCCTTCTCAACCTGTGACCACCCTGTAGCAGCCACGGGATGAAATAAGTCTGGATTTTGCATTTTAATAGTCACTTTGTATTTTATAGACTTGGAAATGTCAAAAAAAGAACAGCCGCTAGAGAGATCCTTTTTTATGTGTCACAGTTTGTTCATGAACTCGCACCAACTGGCTCCATGTGTTGCTGTACTTGGCATCTCCACAGAGGAGGAGGAATCTCCCTTCAGTCCTCTCCCAGGAGGTGACCTCCATTCTCGAGAAACATAGGGATTAGCTGAGCTAGCAGAGCATATGCATAACGCTGCTGGGGAGAATGGAAAGTGCTGCACGACTTCAATGGAGTCCTGTTACATGCACAGCACTGACAACTGTAAAAAGAAAGGAAGAGGCCGAGAGAGCACGAGAGGGACTGAAGCGTACAGGGTAATGTCACGGCTAATGAACGTCACCTTCATGGTTAAAAAAAGCACTGCACTTACTGCTCAATCCTCTCAAAGAATGCCTCAGATGCACCATCTTCTCAGCAATTTTGCATGTTTCCTATGGAAAAGGCAATTCTAAAGAATATTTCCAACAATTCCTGATTTTGGAAAAGGAAGCGTTAAAAATACAGATTTCATATTGACTCAGTTGAACTCTGGTGCCTGCTACACCATGGGGCTCGGACTTTTCAGAGGTGTATGATCTGTGTTCTCTACGTCTGTTTGTCGTGGAAGAGGCCATGTCTCACAGGTATCATCTGGAGTGCCTCCCAAAACAGAGGCACTGGTACAAGCACTGCAGCAATAACAGGAATGGCTTACATCTTCTGATCTTCCACTCAGAAAATCAACCTTAACCAAAATTAGTAAGATCCCTGAGGATCCCTGAAGATGAATACGGCCTGGATAGATGCTTATATACTTGGTGATAAGAGACATAACACAAAAAATACCCCAAAAACCTACCTGTGCCTGCTTTTCATAACCAGGCTAGTGAAAAAGTTGGTTCAAATTAAAGGAAGGTAACTATTATTATTTTTAGATTAGTTGACATACAGAATTGGCCTCCTAGGCTTATGAATAGTGTCTTAGTACTGAAAAAAGAAAGTATGAAGGACAAAGCAAAAATTCAATTGGTTGTGCTGATAATGCAGGCAAAATATATTGATGTCAGAGTTTATATGGATGCACACACACATGCATTAGCATGTATGGTAGATATATAGACCATATTATACACAAAATCAGTAAAATTTTAGTTAGCAAGATTGTTTAACCAATCTAAGAAACTCAATATAGATTAACTTATTCAGTATTTGTGTTGCTAATGCCAAATGCATAAACACTGTCAGCTGATGATAAGCAAAATGTAAGTAAAAAAAATACCCACAGAAATTAAAAGAAAAAATTACCTTTGGTTAGCAATGGACTAAACACAGCTCAAACTTTAATGTGCTGCTAAAAATGTGACTCTCAGAATATGGACTTTCATTAGGGAGCGTTTGACCTTGTAGCTGTGATTTTGCACAAAAGGACCATCATGAGAAGAATCTCAGGCAAAATGGTCATTGACATCACACCAGGCACCAAAATGTGGAGAGCTTCAAAAACTAAAAACAGTATCTTCCTCTGAAAAGGAGCCAAGAGCACGTGCAATTCCTGGAGAAAAAAACTTGGAAAGTAGCCCAAAAAAAGATCTATTGCATTAGGGCTGTGTACTGGTAGATGTGGGACAGTCCAACAATAGCTGAGTGAAACAGTGACTGTGAAAGTTTAAATATCTTAAAGTCAGAAGATCTGGCTAACTTGCAGTCAAGTTAGATTTTTTTTAAGTGGATCAAGGAGCTTTTTGAGACACTGGATTTAATTTCTCAAGATTTGAAGAACTGGAAGAATTCCAGTGAAATTTTAAGAAGCTAGTCTGCTGACATATTAGTGATAAATGGCATAACAGGGGAAGTTGTAGGTCAGTTAGGGTGATATTGATGCTGGGAAAAAATAACAGTGGGACACAATCAATAAACAGTTAAATACAAAATTCAGTGAGTGGTAGTGAGTAATGTTTCATGGAGCAGGGATTCTATTAAAATAATTCAATTCAGGGATTCTATTAAAATGATTTCAATGATCTTTGTTCGTTGAAAAGAGTGTGTTCCTGACTGGCAAAGCTAATCCTGTTCATGAAGCATTTAATTTCTTCAAAATGTGATTTTAAAATATTTTGCATTGTGATTAAAAATTAGAACTGTGTCAAGACACTATTGCACATATTAAAAAACTTAAGAGACCAGTGACTGAAAGCTGTATTTGCTAACTGAGCATCTTCAGTAAAGGGTTCTCTGTATTAGAAACAGTCCCACAGAGGTCTGGTTTTTGTCTAGCACTGTTAAGTAGTTTTACTGATAATCTGAAAGCAAGTATAAGAAGTATTTCTAATTAAGTTAGCTGATCACACAAGATTTATGGCATGGTAAATGAGGATGGGAGCATCTGATGGATGTAAAGAAAACTGGATTACTTGTTAGGGTGTAAACAGTTGAACATATATGTGAATATATATATACTTAGTGCACATACAGCAACAAAAAAGTGCAGGTGATGTTTAAAAGATTGTCGATCACATTCTCAAAAAAAAGAAAACAGAAAAAAGCACTATGAAAAGGACAATCAAAGAGTGAGGAGACTGAGAAACACGACCAGTAGAGGAGACATGCCCTTGAGGGAATGCATTCGGCCAGGCCACAGAGAAGGCGACGGGTGCCTTGTTCCTCGTGAGAAACAGTTTGGGGTAGTGCCACTGTGAAGCCCAAGATTAATGTGCATGGTGTGGCTGGGAAGCGCTCTCGGAGCAGCTGTACCAGGGCTGTTTCAGGGGCTGTTTTGGAATTACACCTCTGGGGAAACTACTAAGCTGAGAAAGTTCCTGTGTTGTACAAGGTCACACAGAAATCTCATATCCCTGAAATAAGCCCTTGGACTTGTCTGATGTGAACCTGCTGGTAGGCTGACAAAAGCTCTGCCCAGGTTGGTTGGGAAGGCAGCTGTGAGAATGCCTCCCTTGAGGCAGTGATAACACCACTGGGCAATTTCTACCTTGTTATTTCTTTAAGACGAAAGAGGCCTTTGGACGCAGCCTGGAAATTCAGGAAGAAGGAAAAGGTAGCACGAGCTGAGCAAGGATAATGATTAGGCTGGAAGGCTGGAAAGACTTTGCTTGTGCCGCAAGGAATGAATACATGGAAAGGATCTCTTGTGAGACCTATTTGGTATATGATGCCATCTGGAAAGCTGCGAAGCAGGGAGAGGAGAATTCAGTGCGTCAGTCACCAGCCATCTTACTCATCCTGGTGATAGGCACTAAAAGGCCAGCAAGGAAAAGGCAGGTAGACTATGCAGAAAGACTTAGGAGCAACTTTTTTCTTGTGCGTCTCCTCACCTATCACTGAGTATTTAAAAACCCTTAGACCTGGTTTTAGATTTGAGTCGCAGTACTGATGCAAAACAGGCATCAGATTTATGAAACAGAAAAGTTCCTTGCTGGCAAAGACAAATGTAGTTTAGGCTGAGCTGGCAGCTAAGCACTATGGAGCCGCTTGCTCACTCCTCCCCTGGTGGGATGGGGAGGAGAAAATAGCAGGAAAGGCTCCCGGGTTGAGATACGGACAGGGAGGGATCACTCACCAGTTATGGTCACGGGCAAAACAGACTCGACTGGGTGAAGAAAAATCAATTTAATTTGTCATCAATCAAATCAGAGTAAAGCAATAACAGACAAAAACAAGATCTTAAAAACACCTTCCCCCCACCCCTCCCTTCTTCCCGGGCTCAGCTTCGCTCCCCATGTCTCCCATCTCCTCCCCCCAGCAGCGCAGGGGATGGGGAATGGGGGTCGTGATCAGTCCATCACACGCTGTCTCTGCTGCTCCTTCCTCACCAGGGAGGATCCTCACACCCTGCCCCTGCTGCTCCAGCGGGGGGCCCCTCCCACGGGAGACAGTCCTCCACAGCCAGCTTCCCACACAGTCAGGAGCTTCTTCAGGCACAACCACTTGCTCCAGCGTGGGGTCCTCCCCGGGATGCAGGGGGGTCTCTGCCCCCCCATTACCCTCCATGGGGGCAGGGGCACAATAGCACCATGGGCTGCTGATGAACCTCTGCTCCAGGCATATCCTTCCACCTTTCCTCACTGATCTGGGTGTCTGTCCGCTTGTCTCTCTCACATACCACCCCTCTCTCCTTCTACTCCTCTGTCCGCTCTTTTTTTTTCCCCCTCTTAAATACGTCAACCCCAGAGGCGCTGACGGGCTCGGCCACGGCCAGAGCTGAGTCTGACTTGGAGCTGGGGAAGCTTCCAGCAGCTTTTCACAGGAGCCACCCCCATGACCCCTCGCCCACTACCAAAACCTCCCCACTCCACAAACCCAACACAGCAAGGTAATTTGGTTTCTGGTGGGAGCCTGTGTTGTTACGGGTTTTCAGGAATGTAAAGACGTCCTTTGTCTGATAACCTGACGTGAAGGGCCACGATTTGAAAATCACCTTAACCTGCCCTTGAAATTCGCACCTGCTGTTCTACAAGCACAGATTTGCTGTGGGAGGGTAGAGGGTTGCTCTTTCCCGTTTCTACAATTTGATTTTACAGGCAGAGATAGAGCCAACCCCTTAATGCAAGTCAGTAACAAGTCCACAAACTCACAGGTTGTTTGTCTGCACACAAGTTAGCGTGTTTGAACGTTACGGTATTTGGGCTGCCCACGTCACAGCTGGATCAACCCCTGAGCAACCTGAATGGTTTTCATAGCTGACTCTGAGTAGTGTCTTGGGCTAGAGACCTCCTTCAGACTGGCAGGATCCAATGATTCAAGGTCATGGTCATATCTTTGTCC
>NW_010260987.1:0-1765 GCF_000690775.1 Eurypyga helias
GGACTGAAATATTTATATTTAATTTATGATTTAAATCTGAAAATTATAAACACTTGTTTACATTTAATACCTGACAAACAAGTTTTTTGTGTCTCAATACAGACCTCAGATAACCAAGAATAACACACCCTTGTGCATGAATAACTTCTAAATGTTTCACAAGGATTCAACACCAACACATTTTATTTTGAGGTCCATATAATACTGCTGAGATCAACAGTCTGTACCAAATAGATTAGAAAAGAATGAATTTTATAAAACTTATTGTTGTAGTTTAATTCCATCTGGCAACTAAACACCGCTGTCAATTAAAAGGACAATGTGATTTGACTGAAAATCAACCCCCTTGCGTTCCAGCTTGTCCTGAGGTATCAGAGAGGCTGGGCATGACTAGGTTTAGATTCTGAGTGATGCTCAATCTGTCACTATTAGTCCAGCCATGTTCACTGTGACTGAACTATCATGATTCCGGATTCACTAATAGCACCCTGCACTCCTATCTAGTCGCACTCCATGGTATCATGCAGCCAGTAAAGAGAGGCAGCGCCCGATAAGGGACCTCTGCGTCTAGCTACTTAAAATTGCAGATTATTACAGTGACAGAAACACAGATTCTTATGGACTTCTGGTGATAGTACACTGTCTGTGAAGCACGTGCAAATATTGAGACTACACAGCACACAGAATCTAATAACATAGAACAACATAAACTAAAAACCTAGTAACATATAACAACGTAAAAGAACTTGAGTAATATAGCAGCCTAAAATGACTCTATAGAGATTTCTAAGTCTCCTAGGAAAATACTTCCTATAACTAAGTATTATATGTACTAATACTTAATATAACTAAGTTACAGGCATCCCTCTGAGGGGGAAAGGAGGCTCAGCGCTTTGACTGATCCCTGGAGTCAGAGGCAATCTGTGATGGTATCTTCCCTGACATGTTCACGATGACATCTTCCCTAACATCCCACTTTTCTTGAGCCATATTTATATTATGTTCTTTCTTCAAGTTGGAGCTTGAGTGACTCTAGTCATATATACCTTTACCTTTAGTTAGTGTAAAATTCTCCTGCTTCGCTTTTACAGCTATAGAGTAAGAAACATTCAGAGTACATACTCAGTGACAGGTGGTCACACCTTGGAGGCAGGTAGCTTTTGGGATGGAGGTGTGTTTTGGTATTATAATGACATTATAAAGAGCAAAGTTTGCACAAAGGACAGCATTTTGTCAAAAACTGACAGACTGTTGGCCCAGGGTGGCAAGTATGTGGCTTATCAGCTTGTTGTACCACTGAGTTCTCATCTCTGTGGGGATTCACAGAGCCTGGCTGAGAAATCTTCACTCCACTCCACCCTCTGTACTACTTTGCAGGCAGTATTGTTCAGGGAACCATCATGGAGTGGATTACTGGCATATCAGTTGCAACTACATTTCCCCTGAAAGCTCCTTCAATACCATGCCTTTTTCCTTAATGTGTGAACAATGACGGACCTTTAACATAAGTTTATTGTAAGTCACCCCCAGTAATTATTCCACAACCACACAGACACCTGCTCAATCCTCCCATACTGAAATGGGGGAGAGAGTAAAAGTGAGAAAACTGATGGTTTAAGATAAAGACAGTTTAATACATAAAGCAAAAGCCACACACACGAGTAAAGCAAACTAAGGAATATGTTCAGTCATCTCCAGGAAAAAAACACTTCATCACACATAATCATTACTTGGGGAGAAAAACACCATCACTCCAAACATTCCC
>NW_010260988.1:0-270 GCF_000690775.1 Eurypyga helias
GGCTGGGCGGGCTCCAGGCTCTTTATTAAACCCCCTTTTTGCGAAAAACACCTGTTGTAAGAGACATATGAAAGAGCCCTGACAGCAGCCGTGATGCCTGGCCGCAAGGTGCTGCTTCTCCCTTGCCCTGCTCAGGGGGGTGACAGACATGGGGGGACACTGTCCCAGCCCAGTGCGGAAGGGATTCAAAGGAATTCCTCCTTTTCAAAGGAATTCCTCCTTTTCCTTCTCACCCAGATTTGCCCACAGCTGGCTGAACCCGGGAGTTAA
>NW_010260988.1:292-17877 GCF_000690775.1 Eurypyga helias
GACAGTGGCTGGGGCAGGGGGCTCTGAGGATGGGCACCCATCTGCCCCGGGATGTGCTAATGGATCACTGGGTGTTCTGGATGCTGCAGGGGTGTAGACCGATTCCTGACTCCCCATGCCCTAAATACACACGCAACACCACACTGTGAAACAGAATTTGGCAATATGGTGAGAACTGGTGATTAAAATCCTAATGTGCTGCTCAGCAAGGCCTTTTACTGCTGCTCCAGCCGCAGGCCCTGTTCCCAGTTGTTATTTATGCTTGTAAATAGCCAAGGCAACTGCATTATAAGACACTCAAAAACACACAGACCCCAGATCTGTAAAGACACGGCAGCTTCATCCAGCCATCCCTGAAACACAGCCAGCCCTGACACACCAGACCTGCTACCCGAGCCACCCTGCCATGCCCACTCCCAGCAGGATGCTGGGGCTGGAGCGGGCCTGCTCCGCACGCCTGGCCAGCAGCAGGGTCTGGCTTTCCCCAGAGACACGTGTCTGACTGCCTCTGCTCCCTGGCCATTTCTGACAGGAAGACCCTGCCCAGCTGAGGTGCAGCTCCAACACTGAGATGCTATGGAGAGCATTTTAGGGAAGCATCTCCCAGTTCAGTCCACCTTTATGATTTCTTTCTCTTTTTTTTTTTTTTCCAGTCATTCCTATCTTTTTGCTTGGTTGTTTTTTTTCTGACTTTCAAAGGAAATGTTATATCATGGTCCAGCAGTGAGGCAGTGGTACGATATTAGATATTGTTGTCTTCCAAAACGGTTCTTTTTGACCATTGCAGTGGGTTTTGACTGTGGGGGTGAATCACTGGATCACAGAACAGTTTGGGTTGGAAGAGAACTTAAAGACCATCTAGTTCCACACCCCCTGCCATGGGCAGGGACACCTTCCACTAGACCAGGTTGCTCCAAGCCTCATCCAGCCTGGCCTTGAACACTTCCAGGGATGGGGCATCCACAGCTTCTCTGGGCAACCTGTCCCAGTGCCTCCCCCCCCTCTCCGGGAAGAATTTCTTCCTGATATCTAATCTAAACCTCCCCACTTTCAATTTAAACCCATTCCCCCTTGTCCTGTCACTACAGGCCCTTGTAAAAAGTCCCCCCCAGCTTCCTTGTAGCCCCTTCAGGTACTGGAAGGTGCAATAAGGTCTCCCCGGAGCCTTCCCTTCTCCAGGCTGAACAAGCCCAACTCTCAGCCTGTCATGATGGGTGGTGGAGTAAAACTGCCTGACAAGGGCAGTGGGTGTTACTGTGAAACAAATGATGACTTTAATTTATCACCATAGCATTGCGGTCTGCTCTTTGCCCTTACCCTCATCAGTTGTATGTGCTAAAAATCTTGTGCTGCCACTCTGGACAATTTGACAGACCTTCAAGATTTTGAAAGCTTTGCCAAGCAGCATTCTAAGATGCTAAAAAATCCTCATAGTAATAGAAGGATCTTCTCTATCGGATTCAGTAGCAAAACTTCCTTTAATGTGACTAGGAACAGAGTTAATCCTGGTGTCAGTGGAAAGCCAGTACACAAATTAAAGCAGCCTGTATTTTGAATATATTATTTTATTTGTATTTACCTAATTGAAAGAGTTGTTTTAAAACAATTCAAATCAAGGAATTGCATTTGGTTCTGGTTTCTGTTAATAAAACTGAAAGACATTTATTTAGAAGATATTATCATAAATGGGAAGTCATCAGCACTGGAAGGTATCTTCCTAATCTGTCTTGATTCAAATACATGAGGAAGGACTTAATCTGTTATGCATTTCAATTAATACCTTCTTGTTAAATTTTTAATAGATTGTGAATAAAATACATTATTTTATCATTTGAGAATTAAATACCTATAAACATTCTACACCTATTGAATGGTGCAGAGTGCTCTAAAAACAGTGAAAAAAATAATTGAATTGTATTGAACTTTATTTTCAGTTGATAGAGCTCTGGTTAGCCCAGAAGCTGCATTTTTTTGTGATATCAGTTTTAACACTGCAGAGTAAAAAATTTTCTTGAGTCCACTTGCAAAAAGACATATTAAAGACATTTTGAAGATGATGAGAAATGTTTTCAGGTAGAAAAATTCTGATCTCCCATTTACCAGAAAATAACCCCCACATTCTAATGCTTCTGTCTATACTTGGTTTTATGTTGCTCCGTAATCTTTCATCTGCTAAAGCAGTAACCATTAGACACGCAATCCTGTTGGCGTCCTGAGTGACATTATCTGTATTCCTAGCAGGCTACAGTCTTCCCGTACTTCCTACCCAATGTGAACATCATTTGATTTTAGACTACGCCTTTCTACTAAGAACATCAGTGTGATTTTGCATTTGATGTATGGATTGGGTAAACTGATCTGAGGATAACTGTAATCCTCCTAATCATATACTGGAAAAAAAAAAATAACTTTTAACAAAAATGCATGTTTGAGTTAAGCCCAAACTCAGGTTTATACCAAGACAACATTTCTACTGAAATCTGTGCAAAATTTGACAGATCAAAATCTCCAAGCTTGAGTTTCGGATCACAGGAGGTTTCCATAGCTTGTGATGGTCACCTTTATGCAAGGAACTGACTGTAAGCATTCTTGTAAACAGGAGAAAAAAAATACATCTTTCTCTATTGTATCTGTTTTTGTTTTGTTTAATTGCTTGATGAAATTAATGTTACACTATTGCAGGAACAAAGCACATCCTCATTAAACGAATAGCTTGGAGGATGTTTTGGACGCTGTAATTAACTTCTTTGAAATATTTATGTTCTTCCTGATGTTGCTTGAATAAATGTTAATTATGGCTAGTGGAAAGGAAATCAAACAGCTGAGTATGTGAAACCATCGCGTACTCTGACCTGAGCGAGGGCAAGGTTGCTGGATTCACTCACTCACTGCGCACACGCAGCCTGTGTAGAGGTCAACACATATTGGTTTTTCTATAACTTCAATTTACTAAAAATGATGAGAAACCATTCCACCTACATCTGAACATAAGCACTACGAGAGATGTTATCTGTACTGCCCTTTTTTTACCAAAATATTCCAAACTTAATGGAGGGTTCTTGAGATGGGTCAGTGTGGCCAAGCATACTGATGTCTCCCACAACTTCAGATGGGTCCATTAATATCTTTCCTCCTTCTGCACAATGAACAAGTTGCATAAGTGAATTTTCTGCTTAATCATTTATTTTCTGGAGAATTTAACTTCAGGGAGGCAAGTCTTACAAATCAATTAATGTCTGCTCAGCTATTGCACTTCTTCAGGGCATTCTCTCCACGTATTACTGACTAATAGAAAGCTTGTATCAGCACAGAGAAAACTCCAGGAAAAAAAGTCACTGGTGATTCAGTTGAATGGGCTTTTATTAGTGTTGACTTAACCCAAAAAGAGATTCACTTAGTAGAAATCTTTAAGGATATCTCCCTACAAATAGGAAACAAAGAACAACAAACCAAGCCCTATAAGACACGATAGGCCCTGCATTTTCTCAGAATATTTTTTCTTATTTTTTCTGGGGTAATGCCTCAGCTCTTCCTTTATGAATAAGTAAAATTTAAATGACCTTAGGTGAGGGGAACTTGTCTGAACTACTGGAAATGAGCACAGACCCTAGCCCCTGGGCTTAGAGATACACCAGTAGGGAACAGTGATGGAACCGATTGCAGCAAATGTTTAGGACTCTCTTCAAAAGTCCCAGAATGTTTTTGATAAAAGGCCATTGTGTAAACGAGAGATGATTGAGCTCTTTAATGAGTAAAGAAATTTGCCAAACCAACATCATTGGCCATATTCAGCAAAACCATAATAATTTTTCCAAAATAGTGTGTACCTCTTTAAATTAGGGCTGAATTTAGCTCATTCTGCAGGGGATTCTGCCCCTCTACTCTGCTCTTGTGAGACCCCACCTGGAGTGCTGCGTCCAGCTGTGGAGCCCTCAACATCAGAAGGATACAGACCGGTTGGAGCGAGTCCAGAGGCGGCCACGAAGATGCTCCGAGGGCTGGAGCCCCTCTGCTATGGGGACAGGCTGAGAGAGTTGGGCTTGTTCAGCCTGGAGAAGAGAAGCCTCCGGGGAGACCTTATTGCACCTTCCAGTGCCTGAAGGGGCTACAAGGAAGCTGGGGGGGGACTTTTTACAAGGGCCTGTAGTGACAGGACAAGGGTAACGGGTTTAAATTGAAAGTGGGGAGGTTTAGATTAGATATCAGGAAGAAGTTCTTCCTGGAGAGGGTGGTGAGGCACTGGGACAGGTTGCCCAGAGAAGCTGTGGATGCCCCATCCCTGGAAGTGTTCAAGGCCAGGCTGGATGAGGCTTGGAGCAACCTGGTCCAAGGACACATGGGAAGGTGTCCCTGCCCATGGCAGGGGGGTTGGAACTGGATGGTCTTTAAGGTCCCTTCCAACCCAAACCGTTCTATGATTGTGTGATTCTATGAATACCTGATTTTTTTTTTAAAATGCACTTACAAATTTAGGACAAAGATGTTTTAGCTGTCAGGAAGAACATGAGAGTGTCATATCCTTCAGATAAAACTCAATCCTATCTACACTCATGAGATTTTCCTTCCTAAATTCTTTATTTTCTGTTTTTGTATCGCTGTCTTCTCAGACAAAAGAACTGCTCAATTGCACACATAATCTATGTTTAAAAAAACCCTCTTTTACTGGTGACATGAGATTTGTAAAAGTTGTTACTTGTTTCTGTCAGTGAATATCAGAGAGCAACAATGTCAGAACGACTCTGGTCAAACTATGAAGTTGGGAGCCCTGAGGAGACAAAGAACAAATTAATTCAAGAAGTGCATGCTTAAACACACAAGCTTATTTAGTTTTAAATGGTCTGCAAACTGGCAGGAACTTACCAAAAGGAACTCCATCAGTCTAAAGCACAGCAGCTAAAAGGGAGGCGGTGACAATACTATATACATATACAATAGGCTGTATGTATTAGCTGGAATTGTGTCTCTTCCTGAGAGAACACAATGAAATTTTCAGCAGGGATTATTTAATAAATATTACTAGATATCAGGCTGTGTAGGGATTAAAAGGGATACAACTCACTTGTCTCTCCAGGAGAGAGTTTACCAGTTCTGCGTACATGGGCACAAAGGGGAGATGTAAAGGCCAGTTTCAGACTTGCCCTGGGCTGAGCGGGGCTTTGCAGAAAAACAGGACGCAGCCTTTCCCAGGTGAAAAGTGAATGCAAAACACAGCTAGGCTGAAATGGAAACTCTATGCTTTTTTTTTTTTCTACAATAAGAAAACTGGGACAGAAACCAACCGACTTTCTGAATCATGCTCAAATCTACTTTTAAATTACTGTGCTAGTTTTACATTCTGGAGATACCAGCATTAAAAAGTACCTACCTTTAAGATGAAAGTCCTTAGTGTTGCTCTCCTGAGTTACAACCACCCATAAAAAGGCCTAAAAATTTCAGTCAGGAAAGTTCAAATGAACTTAAATGGTCTGAGATCTATTTACACTCGCTAGGGAACCAAAAATCTCTTTAAAACAATGTTTGATGTGACATGGTTTAAGGTTAAAAAAAGGCAAAATTTGTTTGAGTTTGAATCGCTATGTAAATTAACAGGATGCCTGAAAGCAGAGGTTCCAATAAGAACAGCACTGAGTGAGACAGAGTCATGTTTCGTTTCTCCTTCCTGGGCAACCTTGTACTAACACAGAGAATGTGGGCACCCATCAACCCGTCGGGAGTGACCACGAGTTGACGCTTCTGAGCTCTGCTTTTGCTGTGTTGGTTTTCACTCGTGGCAGATTTTTACTGACAGATCAGTTGAATCTCATTACTTTCAGGAGTCATACTTCAGGAAGCGAGCACCACGAAATGTCATGACCTTTCCATGACAAGAAAAAGTGTCACCAAAGAAAAGGAGATAGGAGCGAAAGGAAAAGGCTGAGGATCGCAATTAATGAAAATATAATTATTGCTCTAGAATACAGCAGTAGACTTTCTAATGGAAATACAATTTCCACTCGAACAGCTGAATTTCTAAGAAAACAGACATAGAATATGCGCACCAGTTTGTCAGTCAGTCGGTCCCTGGTGAAAGAGCATCTGCTGCTCTGCTACTCTGGTTTGACACAAGTGAAGCAGAGAAATAATGAAGCCACACTAACTTTAAACTGATATAACAGAGGATGAGGCCCAATCAGTCACTGACATATTCTGTTCTCAATTTTTATATTTTAAAGCTGCTGCTGCACTGTATGCTAGGGATGGGGAGCTAACATTTCACTGGGCGTTTCACCAGACATACATGACCTGACAGCTCCTGACGTTAGTCCTTTGTGATGAACACTCTGAATCTAGAGACAGCTTCTGACTTTTGAAAATATTTAAATGAGCAGAATTGTTCAGGCTCTCTGTTGGCATGAACCACACAGTTATGCTGAGGAGAGGTATCAGTGGGGTTTTCTGAATTTATGCCGACTGAGGTTTTGCTCCAGACAGTCTTAATGCCTCATGGCTCAGGGCTGAGCTTTGCATACAGTAGGTTATAGAGAGTTTTTCTCTACATGTGTATAAAATATTTTATGCTGCATATAGAGGTTTTGTACATTTTTTTTGTATAATAGATGTTTTGTACATAGAACATCGTATGTACAGTATTCTATACTGCATATAGAGTTTTTGCCCATCTTCCTCCCAAACAGCTGCAGGAATATCTGAGCTGAATTCCCTTTTGCCCTGATTACCAAACAGTGGTTTCCATGCTCAGCTGTCCACCCTACATATCTTCTAAACCTTTACACTCCACTACAGGGAAGGTTCAGCTTCTCGTGAACTGGGGAGGGGGTCGGCAGCCCTGTACAGCCCAGTGCACAAGGTAAAGGAGCACCAGCACTGACTTTTCTTAGCAGTCAGCACCAGCTCCAACATCTCCAGCTGGAATTTGCAGCACGTGACTCAAAGCTGACCAAGGTGTTGGGCAGATAGCTGAGGGCAAGAACAGCTATGGGGAGGGGCTGCCTTGTACTATGAAATCAGCATTTAGTTACGCAGAATGTGCTAATTTTCTCCAATATGGAGAGCAAAGCTATTTGTTATTTGTATAACAAATAGCTTTGTATAACTTTGTATGAAGTATTCGTCTAAGGCCAACAAGGACACCCACATCAGGCTTGAACTCCTTGGGTCTTGTTTCAAAATGTGCAAGAATTACGCTTTCCTCAGTCGACAGGAAGAGGAGACACAAACCACGACGCACACTCTACCTCAGTCAGCTGTAGCTAACAGGCAGGCAAAAAAGACACAAGGCATGAAACGCTTCCTTCCACTGGTACCATAGTCTGTACACAGTCGGGAGGTTCCTCCATGCAAAAGCCGAGGGGACCCTTCTCTGTGCTGCTTCCAAGAGGGTTTGAAGGATGGGCAGCACTTATGAGGAACTCCCGGTAACGTCAAGTGATTAATCTGCAGAATGAGTGATCACTGTCATTTGCAATTTTCCCCTTTCAGAAGGGCATGATTTTATGACTGTTAGTCTTAATCTTCTGGTCCATTTGGGGATTGAAGTGCTACTTTTTCTGTATTTTTTTAAGTTTGATTCAGAAGTGGCAGTTGGAATATTATCTTCCACCAAAATTGACGCTCTCTAGCCATTTTGAATTTATTTCTATCACATTGCACATTTCCAGATTAAAGTTCTGAGAAACTGTAAGTGCTTCTGTACTTAAGACAGACTTACAACCTTTCCTAGATGAAGGACACTTAGAAATCCTTGATGTTCAAGTGGGCTTAATTCCATACGCTGTGGATGACTTAAACTCTTATTCTCTTCTCCTTTTTTCTCTTTCCTATTTTTAGATCTATGAATTGATGACTGTCATAAAGCAACAGCAATACGTGTGTTATACCTGTGCAACAGGTAGAGTGCCTACAACTAGGAATACTATTTTATGATGCATTCATTCTTCAAGAATAGAGGTTCCTTACTCAGTTTTTTTTTATTCCCACCTTTCCCCCTGTTTTGGCAGCATCTGTTTCTGCTGTCCCAAGCATATGGGACATTCTTCTTCTTCAGATTCCTTGATATGTCCCCATCTACAGTATCCTGTAGCTGCAAACCATATCCCACACTTTGCAGGTAGTAGCTTTAAGAGGTTTGTGCAACCTCTTTATCTGTTTCAGTTTACTGGTCCTGACTGATCCCAAATTACAATGCATCCTACAATAGGCATTATGTAAAGACTTTAATATCTTAAGACAAACTTTTTTTTTTTTTTTTTTTAGAAAGACAGCAGCCTTAGAAATAGGTGTACCCAGGAATCTGAAAAATTAGGTTAGGTTTTCTAACACGTCTATCCCTTTCCCACCATCTAAGTACTCGCGCATCTCTTTACCTTGCAGTAACAATTTAAAAGCACATCTTTCTTCTTTTGCAACTGTGGAGAAGTAACTGTCATCAGGTTACTTGTGCACTATCATCTCCATCACCCCAAAAAAAGGATAAAGCTTTAAAAAATAATGCCCTTGAACTCAGCTGATCCTAAAAGTCAAGCATGAGTTGATGTCTCTTCTCTGGGTAGATGTCAGTCTTAGAAATGCCTTTTATAAGGGCTGCAACCTTTGCCACTGTGGCTTTCCAAATGCAGGATGCTGCTCAACAATCCTTGTATGCTGAAGGGGGCAGGGGGATGTTGCCAGTTCAATTCAAGGAATATATATAATCCAAGGAATATAATGTTGTGTTCAACAACGATAACCATTTGAGTTCAAAACCATGTATTTGGGAACTGCTGCCAGAATAACAAAATGGAGACGGATGAAGTTGCAAGGTGACCCCCTCTCCCTCTCTCTGCTAAGAGATAAGTTGCTTATACTGGTCACCAGCACAAGACCAGCATGATCAGCTCTGGCTACGCATCAGAGACTAGGACACCGCACTGTTTTTCTGCTACCTTTTTTCATGTTTTCGTGTTAATCAGCATGTAAATGGGGGACACTGAAGAGCATCAACCTACATCACTTACATTGTGCTAACAAAACATACTTTATAGGTAACCCCATGTTGCTAGGACAGCCTTCCTTGTTCTCCAGCAAACCTTGCTTTCCCCCTCTTTTCTAACTAAATGTCACGAAATGATATTCTGCAAGCAAGAATTATCCATTACAAGGCTTCATGCTGGCTGTGGGTTAACTTCCAAGGAAAGGAAAGATCCATGTTCTGTGCCTTGCTTAGTTAGGAGATTTACAAAGCAGGTATGGCAGCACAGACACTGAAGGGACTGCCAATACAGCTCTTCGTAGGGTTTAGTGGTACTAATAACGGTTCTAAATGGAAGTAATAACAATTTTCAGTCTGCTTTGTATTCCTTTATTTCATAATATCAACCACACATTTAAATTTTAAAAATAACTATTTTTAATGATTTAAGTTGTTGGAGCTAAAACTACAGGACACTAAAGAACAACTCAAAATTATGGTTATCATTCCCCAAACTAACGTTCTCCCCTTTTATGACACCTAGCCAAACTGCTGAATATTTAACAGTATAATGACTAGGGGTATAGAATGGGTCAATTTAATCTCTCTTTGCTTGGCTAAGATGGTTTTTTTGTTATCTTTTGTATGTGGCGGTAGCAGTTGTGTGTCGTTAACAAGAAGAGCAGCTAACAATTTCATCTGCACATTAACTCCAGCAGCCGGTTTTCATACGGCTCTAAAGGCCAAGTTTCTTTTAGACAGTTTTCTCAAATGGAGGACAACAGATAACAGGTTGGTTTAAGAAGTGTTATTTTCTAAATTTTCACTGTTGTGTGTTTGTTTTCCAGCTAGTTAAGTACAATTTGGCTTCAAAGATAACTAGATTATTATAAACCATCTTCCTGCAGTTCACCGTACCACAAGCATCTCACATCCAGGTTTTTAAGGTTAGCCCATGCTTACATTCTTCCCCTCCTAAAATGACTGGTGCAAGAGATTGATTTTACTAATAAATTACTCAAAGCAATGTAACTATGATATATATGAAGTGGTGACAGTACAAGCAGTGCCTAATACCTTAAGTATCCCCCAGATCCTTTTAGGAAATTTAGTCCTTTTGGACCACATCTGGTGTAGCTCACCATCTGGCATGTATCACTTGAGCTCGCACTCCTCTTTTCAAGTAAGAGAACAAACTAACTGCGCTCACCCTCAAGTCACACACAGCGCTATGCGGCTGTGTACAGCCGCAAGCTGTTTGATCCTAAGACGACAAAGGGCTCTGGCATCCCTGCTTTTCAACTGATTCTGACGGGCTTCTCTTTCACGCCTCTTCCCCTTTGCCCTGGAGATGGCAGATGGTTAAAAAGGAACAGAAATTGGGCACTACTTAATTTATGAGGAGAACACAAGGGTTCATCCTACGAACATATTCCCACACTGAAACTTGTAAATAAATTATGCCATATACAGACATGTTTTTAACAATAAGAATATTCTAAATTAAAGATGATGAAATGAACTCCAGATTTACACAGAGAGGAAAGTGTCATAAAGTCCCATTCGCCTGCAGTCCCTGGGAAGATTTGATATGCTGCATGAGAGGGTGTTTCAGAGGAAAACTGCCCATTGAACAACCTGAGAAACTTTATAAGGCCTCATCAGTTCTGTACTTAACACTTCATCAATGGCAGCCTGCAATAGGTATTAATTCCCACTAATATTTCAGGTTTTAGTGCAAGGTGACTATCAGACTGCAAAAGTAATCCCAAAACTGCAATGGGAAATCCTAAAACTGCCCCTGTACCTTAGCAGACAGCCTGAAAAAAAAGATGTTTGTAGGAGGGAGAGCAGGTTCTGGGACCCTGGAGACAGAGGGCAAAGGTCTCTCCTGGGGCAGAGCAATTAGAAACAGCATACAGCTAATGGCTGTTAGGGGGGCAAGAGCCCTGTTGACCGGTTAGATCGCCGTTCATGGTGCGCTGCTAAAAATCTCTGCAGGGCTGATGTCTCTTAGCAGGCTTTCTGGGCCCAGAGTCCAAAGATCCCAGGCCAGGCTCCCTGGAAAAGTAACTGGGTTTGGAGAATTTAGCAAAGGCCATAGTACAATTAGAACGAAGACAAAAGGCCTAACAGGGCTGCAGCTTGGGGGATGATCATGGCGTGTCCTAGGATTATCCTTCTGGGAGTGTCCACACACACGCGTGCCCATACAGTTAACATGCCACAGATGGTGCTCCTTTCCTTCGTATCAAAGCGAAGAGCCTCTCTCTGAAAAAGTGCCTTGCGTGTGACACGAAATGCCGTGAACAACAGTGCAGAAGAGCCAGTTTCTGCTGAATTACACCCAAACCCATAGTCTTAACCACAGCAGACAGAGTCCCAAGCAAATCGTCCCAGCCCACGCTTGGCTTGGTAATGGCTTTTTTCCCCCTGCTATAGCTAGAAGCAGAACATGTCCCTCAGCCTGCTCGGTAAGAAAAATCAGAAAGATGACAAGGGAGAAAACAGAGTTTGGTTCACACTGGAGGATGAAAGTTGAACTTTTTGCCCTTGCAGCTTTTCCTTCACTGTTGTTATTGTACTCCCGTGTTCACACCGTGTCACTTGTAATAAACTTACCTCCGGTAAACAAGTAAAACATTAAAGATCTACACTCCGTGACACCAGCAGCGAAGTGTTCGAGTTCAAAAAAGCTTCCTCCCACAGCCCGTGTTCCGGCAGTACCCAGCAGCCGGCCTGTTGCTCCGAGATCCCAGGGGAGACCTGTTTACTGCCGGCTTTCCTTTCGCACAGCCCGGGAGAGAGCTGCTTCCCTGCTTTCTCCTACGCTATACCCTCTCCAGGAGTGTTTTGCCAGGTGGGAACAGCACCGTAGGATGCCAGAATTGCATCCCATGGTGCCGTTCATGGCAGGAGCCCAGAAGCAGGACCAGCAGCGCAGAGTCTTCACACGGGGACCCCTGTCACTGCTGTCACTGCTCACCCCTCACTGCACCCCACGCTTCAATAGCTCTGCGGCACGAGCTTTCACTAATTACATGAATACTAATTACAGCATTACATGCAAAATAATTGAAGTTCCTGTAATGCTTCCCCACTTTGCTAGCTTTGCCCTGGGTCTCAGAAAGCCTCATCATCGCAGCTCACTCTAGCACAGCTCCCGTGCCTGCCTGCTCAGTGTCCGTCTGGCTCTGGGTAAAATTGGTTTTGCATGATGAACACACTCAAGCACAGCCATGGAGCTGCTACTTTTACTACAGCAGGGGGTTTTAATACTTTTTTTTAATTAACTGCTACCTAATCACCATCCTAAGGTCAAATTCTAGCGCCCTTATTAGCACTGATGGAGTAAAAAAGGTGCAGCTGGCTGTTGGGAGGGTTTCCTTTGGTAAATGTTGGGATTTTGACACCTGGACTGTGTCCTAGGGCCCTCATTAGCACTGATGAAGTAAAAAGGGTGCAGCTAGCTGTTGGGAGGGTTTCCCCTGGTAGACATTGGGATTTTGACACCTGGACTGTGTAAGTCTGTCTTTATCCCACTGAGTACTGGAGTCCTGGTCCTGGCTATAGGACCCTGAGTCTGTTCTGGTCTCTCTGCCCAGGACTCACTCAGGTTATAACCCTCAGGCAGCAGAAATGAAGGATTGGTGCAGCTTTAGCTTTCTCCCCAGTGTGGGTTCAGGACACAGCTGGGTTACACGTCTAATCTGGGGAGCTGAGAAGGACTAAAGTCATGAACTTGAACACTAACTATGGCACACTAATGAGTACCATATGTAATACACAAGCTTCACTCACAGTACCTTGGGTACTGTGATGATTCACAGATCATCGCTTAAAGATCATCTTCTGTTAATATGCCCTTACGGCAGGCAGTTAACTGAAAGGTCTGCATTAAACGCACAAACAGGACAATCTGAGGATATGTTGTAGGTAACTGGGTATGATTATGTTGTAGGTAACTGGGTATGATGTCCCCGAAAGCCATGCACACGTTGGAAACTCTGACTGCCATCATCCTTTTGAGTGGAGATGAGCTCGCAAGAGATGGAAAGATGTGGGAGTGGGGAGGTACTCCCACAGCGTCTCCTCCTGTGGCATGCCATGGTCCAGCATGCATGATCCCAACTGGGGCACCTCCATCAGCTCACGTCTTCCCAAAACACACATGCACACAAGACACGAGTACACCACAAAACCATCAGGTATCGTTTTCTCTAGGGTCATCTTCTCTATAGACACCTGTGGACCTTACATATACATAGCAGGTATAGTAGCCATAGCACTAATCAATCAGTCTCTCCTGATTGTTATTCCAGGCATGATCCTGTAGGATATTTTAATGGTAGGACTGATTTTTTAAATTATACAAGTCTCAAGAGGCACCTCCTACTTCAGAGGCACATTGTAAAAGAATTAGACTCCTTAAGTCTATGTCTTCAAGTGCCTCTTAAAAGGCCTCCTAGGAAAAAAAATTATTTGGCTTTATTTAATTCTCTCTTTTGCAGTGGTACTGTTATCTTTGGGGGCACATTAATGGATCTTGAATGTAACTTTTCTCTTGCCCTAGCTCTTATTTATAGTGGATTTACCTAAAAAAAAATGAAGCTGCAGCTCAGTATTCTTTGAGTGGGAATCAGGAGGGAAGGGAATCTGCATTTCCAGCCTCTGTAGTCCTCATTTCATGACATAAGAGATGACAGTAAAGTAGCTGTTCATGGCACCACATTGTTAAGAGGTTCACTCACCTTCCTCAAGGTGTAATAGCCTTTAGAGACTGATTCAGGCTGAAGAAAATGGAATTTTTCTCTTCCAGTGTCTGTCCTGCCTCTCATAAAAAAGCCTTGGTTTCACATGCTTCCTACCTCTGTTCATGTCGCTCTTTCCGAGGTATTAGAGAACTGGAAGTTGCATGTACCTTCCTAGCCCGGGAAGATTTCATGTACATGCCTTTGAGGCCCAAACCATAGTACCTGAGGCCTTTTTTTTAAGAATGTGTTTTAGAAAGGGTGTGATTGTGCAGACAACCTGCAAATATTATGTCAGCACATGCTTCCTAATTGTGTGTAGACTTAAAATTAATAACTGGGGAAAAAAAATCTATTGTCTTCAGCTCTCGTGATTGTGCAGACAACCTGCAAACATTATGTCAGCAAATGCTTCCTAATCGTGTGTTGGCTTAAAATTAATAGCTGGAAAAAAAAAAATCTATTGTCTTCAGCTCTCAAAGGAGGCTACTCACTCCTTACATTGGAAGAAATTGCTTCTGTTTCCAGTTACTGATATTTTATGAGTGTTTTCACGTAGCACAGATATTCTGGGGCAAAAGTCACTATTTTTCCCGTATTCATACATGCACACACATCACAACTTACAACTTCTGCACTTCCATGAGTTCATTTACAGTAACTCCAGCAAACTACTTCCAGTCAAATGCTGATCCACTTTGAATGTTGCTGACCTCAGCAAGTCAGATTCACCCTCAATTATGGTGACAACTTTCTCTGGCAGGATAACCCGGTGATTGCCTAAAGGAGACTCCCACAGTACTGCTGCGAAATAAGTCATAACATACGGAGTCTAAATCCAAGGATACAGACTGAGGATGCCAGAGTCAGTGAAGACAGAAGGCTACAATACACTTAAATGATATTTTACGTCTGACAATATAAAATAGTAAGCCAGTTACAATTGCAACATTATTTTTACCTGCCAAGTAGCAAATAACTCAGAAATCCGGCACCCAGCTTAACAGGAATCACAAATGGAACATGTTGTGTTTAGGAAGACATTATGGCTCCCTAGGCTAAGGTAATGCTAGATGGAATAGAAACAAAGAAAGAGTTGTTCTGAAGTAGTTTGGTTCCTAATTTCCCTTACCGCGTTAATCGGACAAGTAGTTATTTTTCTGCAGTGCAGAGGAGGAAAAAAGAGCCTCAAAGGAACACAGGGATGTGTAGACTGGTACATCGGGAATCCAGAAATCCTGATTCGCACCTGGTTTGCGGTTGCTGGCCTGTGGGAGCCTCCAGACAGACTTGCTTTGGACACTGATGGACCAAGAGCAAGAGACCAGGCCAGCTATCCAGCAACCCCTTAGTCCACTCTGCAATCTCTTTCAGTTGCAGTGGTGGGACAGTTAAAATAGCAGTATTGTGCTGGGAGTTGCTGGTTTCAGATATCAGCTTTCTGCTTATCCCTGAGAACCACTAGCGCAGACTGACCTGCTGTGTCTCGGAGAATGACGGCCACCAAATAATCAACCCCTTTTCCCTCTGCTCTTCAGTCTGTGTCTGATGTTACATTAATTCCCGCTGGACCTGTTGTTTGTGAACAGGGAAGGACTTGTGGGTGATGTGATGGCTGGAGGCTGTCTTGGGCATAGAGATCACAAAAGGATCACTGCTAGGTTAACGGTTGGACTTGATCTTAAAGGTCTTTTTCCAGCCTAAATGGTTCTATGATTCTACAGTCCATGCCCTGTATGCTAACCCTGCAGATGCCAGCGCCACTCAACACAGGCGTCACATCTGACAACTTCCACGGAGGGCACAAGCACCAGGGCTTGAACCCACAGGTGAGTTGGATAGCCTTCCAGCCCCGGGTGAGCTGCGCAGGCAAGTAAATGGAATCACTCTTAATGGGAAAAAAAGAGAGAATTAAAGTGCCTCTTGAAGAAAAAAAAATGCTATTCAAGGCATACCTTATACTTCTGCCATGCTGCAAGTTCAGAGAAACTCAGGACCTGACACACAGAACCACAAAACTGTTCAAGTTGGAAAAGACCTTGAAGATCATCAAGTCCAACCAGTAACCTCACACTGCCAAATCCACCACTAAGCCATGTCCCTAAGCACCTTGTTCACACTTCTAAATCCCCCAGGAATGGTGACTCAACCAGCTCCCTGGGCAGCCCATTCCAGTGCCTGACAGCCCTTTCCGTGAAGAAATTTTTCCTAAAACCCAATCTAAACCTCCCCTGGTGCAACTTGAGGCTGTTTCCTCTTCTCCTGTCACTTGTCACTTGGGAGAAGAGACCAAATCCCATCTCTCTGCAACCTTCTTTCAGGTAGTTGTACAGGGCGATAAGGCCTCCCCTGAGCCTCCTCTTCTCCAGGCTGAACACCCCCAGCTCCCTCAGCTGCTCCTCACAGGACTCGTGCTGGTCTGCTCTTGCCGGGTGACATGTATGCACAGCTACCAGCCATCACCAGGAAGAAGCTCTTGTACGGCCAATCATCTCTCTCCTTTGTTCTGCTGCCCATGAAGCCTTTATATTATTAACATGAAGTAATTCAGTAATAATTTCATTTATAAATAGTTAATTTAACAGCTAACTCTCTAGAGTATTTAAACTTCTATTAAACTTGTATTTTGAAATTGTCATGAGCTAATTTGCTGATGCCTGCCTTGCTTTAACTGAGGGAATGTTGAAAATACTGCAACTATTTTGTTTTTCAGGAAGTTGCCCCCTGCCCATGGCAGGGGGGTTGAAACTTGATGGTCTTTAAGGTCCCTTCCAACCCAAACCATTCTGTGATTCTGTGATTCTAAGTTATACTGATGATATTTTTTAGCTAGAACCAAAAATAAAAGACATTATTTTTTTGTTAGAGCATTTGAATTGTATACAAACCTTGTTTTTGTTAATTTAGCACAAGTTGCCATAATGATATATTGAACTGAGACATGTAGCAATGCAAGCTTGATGTCAGTGATTTATGTGGTCAGTTAGGATCAGACTCACAAAAATATTAATCAGCAGAGTTAGCAAATGTGTAGAAAATGCGTAAAGCAGATAAATGACTTTAAAAGATACATGAACAATTGGGAACATTTCCCCGAGAGGTATTTCTGAACATCATAGCATCTTCATTTTGCTATTGCACTACTAGGATGAATGAAGTCAAGCAACTTTGATTTCAGCAATAGCAAATATTGAGCAAAACAGAAAATTAAGATGTAGAATGTAAGATCCTATAAAATCATCTGTGGGATTTCAGCATTAAATATAATGAAAGTAGCAAGCACTAATTTAGATTTATTTGGTCTTACTTGAATAGACAGGGTCTGATGTTTGAAGCTCAGCCATCCATAACTTCCCCATGGTATTTGGTGGTGTGGGACTATAATGTTGCAGGATCATCTGCCTTCACATACACACCGCATGTCTCCATGGTCCTGTATGTCTACAAGTAAATGATTAGCCCTGAGTACACACCAGAGTGTCATCACCCTTTCACTTGCTGGAAGTGAAAACATCCATTCACCAAGGAAGTTATCACCATCTGGGGCTTCCAAAAGGAAAATTGAGGTGAAAAAGGCCTTGTGCAGCTCTCTAGCTGTTCAGTGATGAGTTTGGTCTTTAACATGCTCCCAACCTTCAGACTAGTGTACTCTTCAGTTATCATGCTCTCTGCCAATTGTCTGGATTTTACAGTGCTTTTCTAGGGATTCTTTTTTTAGCAATAAATGTGTGGAAGACTCAAAAGTTACAAAACAAACAAACAAACAAAAAACCCCCAAAAAACTCCAAAAAAACCCCAAACCAAATCCCAAAACATCAAAGCAAGAATGGTTTCTAAATAATATAAAAATCTTTTCCTAGATGTACAAGTACAGGCTGAGCAGAGAA
>NW_010260989.1:0-3244 GCF_000690775.1 Eurypyga helias
CCGGAGTTAAACCACGACACTATTAAATACCAGCTCAAGCAAAATAAGATTCTTCGATGGTTTAAAATTGAAGATGCAGATTGTGAATTATAAAGCACTGTGTTTTCACTCTCTGTATGTTTTGGGGGGTGGGGAGTGGAGATCGAAGCTTTCTGTTGTAACTTCAAGAGGGAAAAGGATGTCTTAGTCATGTCCAAACAAGAAATTCAAAGGTACCGAAATAATCATTAAATTATAATGTAATTTTTTGTAAGAAATATAATTTATTAATTCTATTTCCCCACATTTTCTGATTTTCTTATTTCAGCATTTTTATTTCTTGCTAAATCTGTTTGAATCCCTTTAAGTGTCTCTACCGGTTTTCCAAATTATTATTTTAATAAGTAGTTCACCTCACTTTAACAAATGCAGTCAGAATGTTTGTCTGTTAAAAGGTCGTCTACTAAATAGAAGCTTTTTTTTTTTATTCTGTGTTTTAATGATTCAAGTTCTTTTCTGAAAAACTCAAGGAGTTGTAGGGCTTTCTTCTGTGAGTTACACACTCTCATTAACACTTGATCAGATTCTGACAGACTGTAAAATATTGCTAAACCCTGATTTTGACAGTCACAGTTATGTAACTTATTAAATGCAATTCAAATCCACTAATTTTCTTTAGTGTTACAGTTTTAGTGTATTTCATCACATAAAGTGCTATGCATATTCACTGTAGTACTATAAACTTATCATTCATGGAAGATTCCAGAAGACACTGGAATATATGTCTTAGACTATACTAATATGCAGTTTTCAAGACAAAACGTCATACAGCTTCTGTATGTTTTGTATCTTTTTCCACTGCTATGTATTCTTAGATTTTATTCTTATTATTTTTGCTTTATATTGCGTATATTAGCATGAAACATGTTACAGAAATTCTTCTGGGGTTGGTTTTTTTGCTTTGATTTATTTCCCATGTAAAAAATAATTTGGCTTAGTTCCTTAATAGCTGTTTTTAAGTATAAAATCCTTCTGGATTCTGACGCTGCAGAATATGGAGGGCATCAAAGGCTGGACCACAGTACAGAGTACTTCTCTGATGAATATCCTCACAATTATCGACCTAATTCTCTTATGGTAAGTAAGACTTTTTGTTTTAATTTTGTCTGAATAACTTGAAAAAAGTCCTTCAGACAAATATGGAGTCTATTCTGGGAATATTTTTGAGGGGGAAAAGGGGTATTTAAATTTATTTTCTGAAATTCGACCTTTTCTTGAATACAGTAGAGATGGTAACGTTATGATTTGGGTATGACCTATAATGTTGACTGATTTTTCTCTTGACATTACATTTAAATTTGCATGCACTCTTGCAGTGTCTGGCACACAACATTCCTTGCTAACATGCATGAAAACCTTCTAATGTGCTTTTGAATCATCATTTTCAATTTCATCATTTGCTTCATTTTCATGTCTGAGAAACTCCATCTTTCATGCTTGCTTTATGATTTAAAGCTCTGGGAAACTGAATCTCGCATTGCTTTCTTATAATAATGTGCTTAACTCCACAAACATGAATTAAGCAAATCATGCATTTGCCAACTGGCTTTTTCCACCTCACTTTACAGAAAAACTTTGCAAAACGAAACAGGCTTTCTCTGTTCACATCAAGAATTTCAAGAATTTTCGGTCCCAATGTGATATGAGTAGTGAATAAAAGACCTTCCCAAATATCACTTTGGATAGTGGGATGCATGTCATTGCATACAATTTCTGTTACATGAGATGGTGACTCATAAAATCTTTACCTTTCTTCATTACTTTTAAAATCATAATCACTATAATTAACAATTTAAAAACATCTTTTTCCCCTTCTCTATATATTTATTCACATATGTAAGTGTGTGTATATGTTCACAAGAAAGACTCATAGATCATGAATTAAGGCAGAGTTCACTGAAAAACTTTTGAGAATGCTTATATGGCTGGCTAGATTTTCATATCTAAAACATACGTGGCTGAAGGGCTGTGTATCTCTATACGTGGGCATGTCTATACACAAAAACACCTAAAAGTAAGTTACACTTCTGATCTTAACAGGCTACAAAAATGGAGTAACTGCACTGATTTGTGTGGGCCACTGCTCTTCCATGACGAATGGAGACATCAGTTTCTAGTGTCATATCTTAACTACTCTCATGAGATCTAAACTCCTCAGAATTATTGTCACTTTTAATCTCTGTCTCTCTCTCTCTCCCCCACACTCACCCTATTTCATTGTATTCAGAGTATTGGCGTTTCTCTTGTTTGCTTGTTTTAAAATAGTTTAATTATATGAAATAATTCTTGTGCTTTCATTGTGCTTGGTGTAAAGGATCTTGGGAATATGGGTGTTTTAAGTGTCTGTATGGGTGTTTTAAGTGTCTGTATGCACTCTACCAGTGCCCTGGTAGAGTGGGTATCTATGCTCATTTGCACACGAGGAAACTAAAGCTTTAAGATTTTATTCCTGAAGGTTATGTAGCAAATTAATGCTTCCAGAACTCTCGCTTTGTGTGTCCGATTCAAATACCTTGCTTTGGTGATCGGTGAGCATCTTAATTATCTACCACTAACCTAACTTTTTCAAGCTGATTAACTGTAATTTGGAATGTATATTTCACATTTAGACTCCGAGATGGTGAGCGCGAGTCATTCAAGATAGACAAAAATGTGGCAAAATGCGAAGATGCAGTTGCTAGGGGCATGTGGAAGATAAGGCATGTGACAAGCAAAGCAGCAAATGCACTTTTGCAGCATAAACTGCAGCATGGCATTGGCACTTCTGGGGCAGAAAGAAACCCAGCAGAATTGGATCATGTTATCTTTCTTTTATGTCCTTCAGCAATCCAATTCACAGACCACCTTCAGCCAACACCCCAGAAGATGCCACAAGCACCACGTAGAGGTAAAACGCTAGTAAAAAGATACCAAGTATAAGTAATTGGGGAAAAAAATCTGGAAATCCTGACTAAATTCAGCAAGATAGAACTCAAACTAAGAAAGAACAGAAGTTACAGTAAATACCTCCAGCTGCTATTTTACAATAAAACAACAATGTTTTATTTTAAGTAGCAATTTTTAACCCAGTTCTTGGGTAATCAGTCATCCTTAGGAGTTGTTTTAGTCTTAGTTGCGATTTCTAAAATCCAAGTAGGAGTCCTCCCCTCAAATTTCTTTTAAAAAAATGTATGAGGCCACCTCAGTAAACTTAAAAAGGTTCTTT
>NW_010260989.1:3295-24020 GCF_000690775.1 Eurypyga helias
TGCATGAAACTTAAGTTTTCTTGTTTCAAAAATGTTAGTTCTTCCTCCACCTCAAACTTCAAAGAAATATTTTTTTTAGACAGTTGCACCTCTCTTAAGGTGTGTTAAGTAAACATTGTCAGCAAAACATGCCCAGAGGGCTGTGACAAAATGAAATCACATGCAATAATTCTGCTGCTCAAGTCAAGCTTAAATAGCGCACAACTGTGTTACAAAAATAGAAGATGAGATGTGACATGATTCATTTTAGAAACATCACCTAATAAAAGAAACATTCAAAGTGACATTGCAAAATGAGAAATGAGATGGGAAATTCCTGGAGCAAAGAACCCTGGAAGAAGAGGAAGCTTTGTAAGCACTGCTAGGAATTTCACTGTAAAATTTTCTTGATGAACAGGTGACGATTCAGGTTTGTTTATTAATGATGTAGAAGGCCAGATTTGAAAATGATCAGACACACCTTGAACACTCCATACAAAAAATGTCCTTTGTATTAAGACTGATTGAAATAATTATTATAATCTAATTTTTCCATTTCACGGCTCGCTCTGTTCTGGATTGTTAACAAATGTTTGAAATGTATGTTACTTTCCACATAATCAAACTCTTTAATAACAAGGTGTTAACCATCATGTCACTGAAGAAATAAGACTCTTTTTACCACAGTTTTATTTCTGTTTATGTCCCCACTGTGTTATTCTCCTAATAGTCTTTTTTTGAGGTATGTTTCATAAAAAGTTGTGTGCTTTTTCAGTGCTTCTATGAACTTGCTGGTTTGCTTATGTCTTACCATCTCTTTACAAGACGTAAATTAATTGCCGCACGCACATTTCAACTCCTGTCAGATCCTAGTGGCCCTTAATGTATGAAGTCATTTGTTGATAACTTACCTCGTGGTTGTAGTTGGCTGTGAAACTTGGATTGGGGGAGGGGATTGGAGAGTCGTGGGGGGAAGAAAGAACCAGTTTTAAGAACTCACCATTCAAAATGTTTTGTCAGTCTTTTCTAAGGCATCTGAATTTTACTATAAAATAGAACTATATCTCAGTGTGTGTCCTAGTTGATTATTTTTTTTCCATACCAAAATATAGGATTTACGTGAAAATGGTGGGGTTTATACTTTGATCTTTTGTGCACCAACAGAACTGAGTAATAAGCAGGCTAAATGTGATATTGCCGAGTATATTGTGTCATTGTCAAAGTAGTATGCAGTTTATTGAGAACCATAATCGTTTAACATATTTCAGCTTTTATCAATTTATTTTTTCTGTATTTCTTTCCAATTAGTTGAATAGATGTCCAGGTATTCCTTTTCCCCCGTCCTACTTTTTTCTGATTCTTTGTTTTTGTCATCCACTGAGATAATCTTTTCACATTAAATGAAAGTGAAATTATATAGTTTATTTTACGAATAGCCTTATTGCTGGGTTGGGTTTTTAACCATGACCTTAATGTATACTATTCAGTGTCAAAGTGCAATTTTCTGCTTCCTTGAGTCTTATTGACAAATTAAAATACTCACATAGACTGAAATGATCTAAAAGCTTTTAATGACCTTAGCTTTGAAAATACTCATTTGAATGACTTTGTGGTAAGTATTTATGTATTAAATTTTAAAGGACTGATGTAGTCTTTAACTCTTTTCTCCCCTGACATGCACAGATACACAGATTATATGAAAGAATGTTTGCAGTTAGAAAATGAACTGTTTTAACTAGGAGAATCATTAAGACTTTAATACCAGTGAGGTCTTTAGTTACTTTTACCTCTTGATGATTAGGACTTATAAATTCATTTGCTCATATAGATTGATTGTTTGACTTCTTAAAACCACAAGCAAGTGTAATGACTCAAGTTACTGTCAGTAATTTTTTTTTCATCCTATCATATTTTTGAGTGTACTTGTTTGTGTTTGCCAGGGGTTGTTTTTGTCTTTTTTAAAGTACTCATTTTTAACCTGAAGAAGTAGTGCAGAAGATAACAGAGAAGAAATTTTGAGATACAGCCTGTGCAGTATATGGACTTCTTTTGCATAAATGAAGCAAGACAGTCTGAGAAATTACTTTCCTCATATTTATGATGTACAGCTGTACACTGAAAAACAAATTGGAAGGCAGAACTTCACATTATTTTAAGCATGCCTTCTTTGTCATATGCAATATCTAGCAAAATGAAAACCAAAAGTCTGAGGTTTTGTATAACAAATTAAAATCAGAAAGCGAAAGCCATCATGTATTTTCATGTATTTTATTCATTGCTGCTTAATTATATTCTCAGAATTGTCAGTGTCTGAGAATTAGTAGTGATACAGAGACATGGAATTGTCTAAAGCCCTCATTTTAATTAAAAGTTTGGGATAATGTTGGCACAGCTCTTGTGACATTGCCTTCTGCGTCTACCAGCTGCAATATGCCCTATCAAATATTTTTCTGCAGTGCCTGATCTAGCTTTGAGTTCCAGTAATTCTCCCATCTGTTGCAAAATGATCTTGAAATGATTTTTAGGGCTTGGTGTTTTCCAACCTTGAAAGTGGGATGAAGAGTAGTTCATTGCAGTTCCAGCCAATTTTAGTTGTGCTTGCACCTGGTACTGACTCTAGTCTGACAGATCTGAAAGTAGTAGTTGTCATTTGCAGAACTTCCTGTGAATTTTTAGATACATTTGTAGATAGCTGTATATCATAGTCCTCTCCCAAAATATTTAAGGTGACATTTCTGCTAATAGCTGCCGTTCACAAGTACTTGCTGTATTTGATATTCCTGCATTATTCTTAGCTTTTCTAGTCTCTTACTTCTTGAAATTATCTGGATATTTACAGAAAAAAAGTAAAAAGAATAAGCGCTTGTGTGTGGCTGAAGAGCATCTTATAGTCCTGTCAAATAGTTGTAGTACTAGTTGGGTTTTTTCCCTGTTTGTGAGAGCCTACATCAATGGACTAAGATCCTGATAGAGCACCATGTATATTGGTGGAAAACAGGTTGATTAAAATATATGATTTTATGTCTCTGTATTAGAGCGCCTATACTATTTTAGTCCCAGAAGCTATGATCTGTTGTGGAAACAACATTCCTATCCTCCATCATCCTCTCTTTTAGCACATCTGCCTGTGAAGTCAACCACAATTATTCTAAATGCTGAACACATAGAGAATAAAAGACTATCAATGATAGTTTGATGACTAAGCGTTTGAACATTAACATTCTCAAGAACTTAATATTTACAGCTGAGTCATCCTAACTCTGTCCCAATCAGTTCTGATGTTCTCCCTTCCCCATATTCCACTCTCCTGTCAAAAAAGGCCTCATGAGCCTTCCTGTGTGTGGTTTTAGATGTCTTCATGGTTTCCTAATATAAAGGAGTTTGTTTGACACCTTAGAGGACCTGAGGTAATAAGTAAGCAATTGATGTAGAAAACAGAGGGCCAATTCACTAAGTTATCTAAAGCCCCCAGTAACCTGGTCTGACCTCATAACTGACCCTGCTTTCAGCAGGGAGTTTGGGCCTCCCTAGGCCCTTTCCAACATGGATGAGCCTGGTGGGGATGAAAGAGCTGGGAAGGGTGTTTAAGATGAACACAGAAAGCTCGAAACAGAAGAGAGATTCAGAGGAAGATTTGATTGAATGATAGTCAGGGCATTGGTTAGCTAGGAACGTATCCTCTTTAGTATTCTGCACTTAGGTTTTCACTTCTGCCCATGTTCATCAAGTGAGCCTTGTGAAATGGTGAAGGAGACATTAATGGGAGAAAACATGATCAGAAAGAAGCAAGTTAGAAGAGCAGAGATCAGTAGAACTGAAGCTGGAAATTGGAAGTATATAATTCAGCAACAGTATATGAAAGGGAAAGGGTAAGACAAGAACAAACTTCTAAGACCCTACTTCTAGGGTAGAAAAAACGTCAAAAATGGCATATCTCTGATAATGTCTTTTACTCATGAATATCTAGGATTTCTATGATGCTTTAATCAGGACACCTCAGTTTACTTATCTGTTTATGGATAATACATGGCCTGAGATACATCTCTCATATGTATATGTAAACTAACTAGAGATAATGAAGAGTGGCAAGAAGGGGGTTCTACAAGTATACTAATAGGAAAAGCAGCTTTAGAAAAAAATGCAAGTCCCTTGACAAAGGGAGGAGTCAAACCTGTGATGGGTGCTATGGACGGTATAGGACCTTCCTTTACCTCAGACTCTAAGGGCAGAGGCTGCTCTAAGACCCTTCTGCGTGCCAGTACACTATTGAAAATAAAATAGCAGTAGCAGAGCAATAGGTTAGGGACAGTCTAAAGACACTGTAAATAAATGGTATACACCCAGATGTTAAGAAATACTTCAGTGATGTGATTGCAAGGCTGCAGAATAGAATCTGTGAAAAATCATAGTGATCAGGGGAAATTTCTGACAACTGAACAAAGGCTGTAGTAAAAAAGGAAGGCTTGGGGAATCCTTAGGCTGGTTAGTCTCTCCCATCAGTCCCTTGAGAAGTCAAGGACCACCCGTTCCTTTTAGAATCCATAGCCAAACAAGATGGGTCAGTCAGAAAGCCACCCCAGATTTAGCAAAGACAAAACACGCATGATTAACCTGATGGCTTTCTGTGATGAAATGACTCTAGCTAGCTGTGCACATGAGGCTGCTGCAGTCAGTGCAGCAAGACTTGTCTCCTACAATATTCTTACCTAGGAGCTGAGGAAATCCAGGCTGGATAACAGTGTTAGGTGGTTAAAAACTGGCTGGGCTGCTGCAGTTTTAGTAAACAGAGGCTCAGTGTCCAGCTGTAGACTGGTGTCAAGGAGAGCATCCTGGGAACTGCTGCTGGGGCTGATAATGTTTTGGGGTCTTCAGCAGTGACTGGGGTGATGAGAAAGCGTACCCTCAGCAGATTGTAGAAGACACTGAATTAGAGCGAGTGGTTGTGAATTGAATGTTAGAGCTCCAGTCCGAAACATCTCAATAAATCTGAGGATTTAACCAACAGAAACTTCATAATAACTAATGAAGTAAAATTCTGCAGAGGAGTCCCATGCATCAGTAAGGATCAGAAAGCAACTTGCTGAGTAGCAGCCCACCTGAAAAGGATAGGGGTTATGCTGGATACCAAGTTGAGTAGAAAGGTGTTTGTCACAGACACATATCATAATGTGTCCGGACAGCATTACAGTGTGTTGGAACTCTCTTTAAAAATCTTTATTATAACTTGGACCTAAATAACTCAAAGACTGAAAAGGGGCTGGGGGAGGAAATCCATGCAAGAACGACTGTGGTTGCCTTTTTTTGCCAGGACTGTAATGCAGTAGAAGCAAGCATGGCTGTTTCAGTATTTGAGAATGTTAACTTTTTACTGTATGCTATTGCACGTTAATTTCTATAATACTAAGAACTGTATGTATGTGATTTGATATGAATCAGAACAATAGATTAAAATATCGTATGCAAGCAGAGTTGTCAATCTAAATCAGATTGAGATGTCAATTAAAATATGCCTGTTACTAATTAGCTTTTAGCTAAAGATTATCCACATTTTTATATATTTGGAAGTGTCTGGACTCAAATATGCAGTAAGATGGTTGCATTTCAACTTATCCTGCCGGTAATGGATTCTTGACTTTTTTGAATCATAGAAACTGTAGCATGTGGTTGGAGCACAGTCTACTTGGTACAGGTCAGTGCACTCAGGAAAAGCATGGCCAGCAGGTCGAGGGAGGTGATTCTCCCCCTCTACTCTGCTCTTGTGAGACCCCACCTGGAGTACTGTGTCCAGCTGTGGAACCCACAACATCAGAAGGATATAGACCAGTTGGAGCGAGTCCAGAGGAGGCCACAAAGGTGCTCAGAGGGCTGGAGCACATCTTCTGTGGGGACAGGGTTAAATTGAAAGCGGGGAGGTTTAGCTTGGATATCAGGAGGAAGTTCTTCCCGGAGAGGGTGGTGAGGCACTGGAACAGGTTGCCCAGAGAAGCTGTGGATGCCCCATCCCTGGAAGTGTTCAAGGCCAGGCTGGATGAGGCTTTGAGCAACCTGGTCTAGTGGAAGATGTCCCTGCCCATGGCAGGGGGGTTGGAACTAGATGATCTTTAAGGTCCCTTCCAACCCAAACCCTTCTATGAATCTATGAAAATTATAAAGTAAATATAAATTAATGGAGATAGGTTACTACAAGAGTGGTAGTTCAGGTGACAGGTGCTTAAGGAAAAGGAATAATGCTGGAGTAGAAAGGCTGAGGAAGTTCTGGGATTTGGGGTGTCAGGAGAGAGGAGTGGAGGTGAGAAATCTGGACTGAGAAGACTGAAAATCCTGCAGGATCCCAGGCAGATAATCTTCCAGATTTCATCTTGCTTCAGGAAAGACAAGCAGTCTTTACAACCTCAGTGGTCATGTTTTTCCTCCCCTCTCCCTCATACAAATGTTCCGTGTTTTTAAACAAATAAGCCAGAGCATATACACCATAGTATTTCTGGAAACCCTGTTGGGCAGGGGGGAAGGAATAATCCCAAAACATTTGTAACAAGAACTATGTAATAATTGTGTAGTATTTTTTCCTTTTAACAAACTGTGCAGCAGTGAAATGCATAATTTATATTAATATTTAATAATTATTAATATATTTAATCGATAATTACTATATATTCATTGTTCATGACCTCATTGTTTAGTTGCTTCATGTAGTTTTATTTAAGCCTCAGAGGTGGTTATACTGCTAAGTGAAATAAGTTGATAAGATTATGAGAAAATGCCATATTTGGCTTGTATGTATGCAGGAAGCCCACCAAAACAAAAACCACTAAAATGCATGTTTAATTTGCCCAGGTAAAGAAAAAAAAAAAGGGTAATACAGTGGCAGTTGCATCTCTTCATGGCGAACAGAAAATATATCTCTCATCAGTATGGATACAATGATTCATACAGGTTCTGAAATTGTGCTTAAAATCAGCTTTAAAATTCTGATTGGCCATGAAGTGGTAAGAGTGGGATGCTTCTACTCTGAGCCCAGATTCTCAGATGATGTAAATTGACTTTAAAGGAACTGCGATAACTTAGTTCTCCTAGGATCTGACATATTATTGACCAGAATATAACTGAGAATTGCTGTGTCCTGTATTAATGTTATTTTTTGTTCCCTTAACTGAAGTAACTTTTTACACATTCTTTCCTGGAAGGTTTATTTCTTTCTTCTCCCATCTCCCTTCATCATACAGAGCCAGAGCGCTTGATTTCTCAATACACAATTTTAAATCTCCCCTTTATCTATACATTCTGAGCTAGTTGACTTTATTAAGTATTTCCTCTCCTGCACAGATTTGTAGATGCAGTTTATCACTGAAACCTTAGGGGCAATCATTATTTCACTGCTTTTCAAGAACCACTGGACATAGCTTTGTCTGGTTCGATGAAGATCAGATGTTCTTTCCTTTTTTCTGCTTTTCCTAAAGCTTTTTGCTTTATTGCTTTGTTCCATTTGAAAACTATGAAAGCTTGTCATGCCATCAGGCTCTAGTTAGCAGATAACGTAGTTGAAATTGCAGAATATTAGACATTCCACAGGGAAGAAGGATAGTCCAAAAGAGGATATTGTCAGAATGAAGCCGATAATCTTCAATCTTGTGTTTCCTTTTATTAGCGCATTTCTGAGTTGTTCAGCAAGCATATTCATATGCTTGACAATTGAAGAAGTGCCATATATCAAGGTAATTGGTAGGTGGTACATATCAGTCTTGTTTTCAGATTGTGTATTTTGCTTCTATGGAATGTCATGTAAAATATATTCCCACAAGTTCTTTTGTGATCTGTGAGAAGCCTTTTGATTCTATATGTTTGGGTTTTTTTGTGGTATTTGAGGGGAAGAAAGGGTTAAGCAAAATACAGAAATTGAATGGTTAATTTTGAATCTGTCTAATTTTGAGAGTGAATTTTATTGCTCTGACACTGAAACTCCATGGATGCCAAGAGTGAGAATACTACTACTGCTGTGTCATATTGCTGTTATTTACCTGTGTGGAATGACATCACAGACCTTGGGGCAGCTTCAGTCCAGAGCAGAAGAGTGTTCAAATGCTGTTGTGAAACTTTGTCGTTTTTCACTGTATGGTCTATTGACCTAGATGTCCTCAGATTTTTTAAAATGGTCATTGTAAGTCATATGAGGCCCTCTACTGGTAGCTGCTTTAAAATATATCAAGGTAAGATTTTTTTTTTTTAAGAGAAAAGTAGAGTGATTGCAATGAAGCTGCCTTTTAAACTTTTAGATTGTCTTTTGCAGTTCAAGTGCTGGGGACTAAGCAGTCCATAATCACTCTTAAAATTATACTCATTTGGTCCACAACATTGCACAAATGTTAAATTTTTAACATGTAAAATATTTCATGTGGCTTGTTTTCCACATACTATTATTTAGAAATTATATCCAGTGAGGCTGATGTTTTTCTCACCTACTCTTGTTCTTGTCATATTTTTACTAGGTGTACATTCCAAGCAGAGTGGCTATTGTGCTTCAGAATACGGATATCCCAAAATGAAATTCTCCAGCTATCATCGAAGAAGCAAGTCATAGAAGAAAGTGCTGATACGCTGTGCTAGTTCTAAGTATAACAAAACTTGCTCTAAGGAGGCTTTCTGAAACTGAGTTAGTAATATTAGGTGTTTAAAATGTAAGATTAATATTCACATATAATTGCAGAGCTATTGACCTGCTAGAACCTCTTTTGAGGAAGCTTTACAAAAGAGGCAGAAAGGAAAATGTTGGGTTTGTAGTTCTAGTAGTACAAAATGACACTTAAGATATTGCAAAGCAGCAGGTATTCTCAGATTGTTGTTTACAGAATTTTATCAGGAATAACAAGAGTGATCCTGCTTCGAAGTTTGTAATTTCTTGTAATCCTCTTCTTTTGATAGTGAATTCAAATGTTCATTATGTATTAATGCTTCTTACTAAAAGTAAGTAGTTTGCTTAAATAAAACAGAAGTTTTTGGCTAAAAGGCAGCCTTAACCGTTTGTGGGACCTAATTTGAGGCTCCTCTTCTTCAGTGAAGTCCAGCATGCAATTAGAAATGTTTATCCAAATGGATAAGAAGGTCCTGTGAGAGTATTGTAATTTGCCATTCTTCATTTAATTAAAATTGCACAAATGCTGAACAGCAGAATGAGCAGGCTGATTGACTGGTGACCTGCTGATGCTATTGTGTGTTGCTTATTTGCTCCCAATCAAATAACTTAGTCTGTGCATCTCAGTTGCTACAGCTGAAAAAAAAAAAACAAACCCACAACTATTTTATTTAGATGGCTGAAATGTTCAGGGAGAAGAATGTTTTGTTCTTACTGCAATGATACTACATGGGAAGAAAATGTAGTTAAAATGAAATTCTGCCCATTGCGCTTATTTCATCAACATCAGGACCTTGCAATACTGATTTCACGATTTCCAGAAGCTGCCTTTCAGCTTGGAACATGATGTTCTTCTTGCACTTTTATAACTTTTGAAACATTGCTTCTCATGAAGAAGCAGTCTCAAAATACAGTGATCAAACTAAGGTGTTTTTTTCAATAAAATCATTTACTGGAGTGCTGCTAAGATTACTCAAGTGAGTTCTTTCATGAGCTACAACTTTTTTGTAAAGAGTAAGATTTTGTATATTTGAAAATGTATTGCAGAGTATTCTGGAAAATTAATACCAAATTAATTAATGAGACATGCTTTATTTTGTTCCATTTTATTTAAAAACATATTTGAATTGGTTCTGAAATGAATGTCTTTTGTACAAAACTGAATTTTCTAACTTTTAAAGTAGCCAAAGAGGAAGATGTCCGTGACCATTTCCAAGTCATAATTTTACCCAGTTTCCTATGTGAACTAGTGTGTAAATTACTGAACAGTTGTGCCTACATTAAAAAATCTCTTCATGGTTCTTGGAATGCTTACTTGTGGCTTACTTAAGCAACATAAGGGTGGGATGGAATAATGCAGCATGATGGAAAACAGTCTTCGGGTAGAGTTCATACTGAAAGAACTTTATTAACATCCCCTACAACATCCATCTGCTATATTCTCTGTGACAAGGGAATTTTGTTTTGTTGTGGATTACCATAATACTGTTTAGTATCATGCTTCATTTTCCTCTGCACCAGTTTGATCATTGTTTGGTAGTGGGCTAATAAAAGCATTCCTGTTCCACTGAGACTTTAAGAGAACAACACTGAACTTTTTTAGCAACTGGAACTGATTATCTTTTTTTTTCCAGATTGTTTTCCTTGTAGTGAAATAACGAGCAACTTCTAATACATGTTATATTTACATTGTATTGATCTAATATGTTTTATAGGGTGGCATTTATTTTTCCACTGGCACCAGTTCCAGGTTTCAAAACGTAATGCAAGGCCAAGTGTCTTTGTCAAACCTTTTTTCGAGAGAAGGAATTAATGTATGATGTGAAGTATAAACTGTGTAAAAATTACATGCAAAATAAACTCTGAGGAGGTTAAAAGAACTGCATATATGGTTTCGTTACTTGTACTGCAAAAGGATCATAGAGCAGTCTTAACACATGAGGAGAGTATTAAAGTTTGGTCCATTTTGAATTCAGGAACTTGCCTTGGTCAGAAACAGTCTAGTGAGAATGTTAGAGTACTTGTCCTACTTTTTTTTTTTTTTTTAAAGAAATGATAGGCTAATGAATGTAGACTACAAAGTTTGCAAGATGAACATGTAAATATAGGAAACATAATAATTAGGGCTTTTCAAGTCCACCTCTATATTTTAATGGTGTGTGTGCTTCTGCCTGTCATGTGAGGCTGGAAAATTTTCCCTTGCAACTCCTATGGAAACACAGTTTCATTCTTCTGCTTATTTTGTGTTCTGATGGATTATGTAGAGGAGTTCAGCTGCTGCTATTTCAGCTTCTGACTAGCATCACATTCAGATTGCAGGCTTCAGCCAAGGTCCCTCCTTTATTGTTATGCACTGAGGCTTGTAGCTGCCTGTCACCATGACTGGTTGAAGCCTCAGACTGAGAAGCACATGAGCTCCAGAGCTTTTTTTGCTTGGATGTATCAGCAGTTTTCAGTCAAATGTGATAGTTTAGCTCTATCACAGAAGTAAATTAAGCGGTCCATGGTGGTGTATCCCTGAGCACAAAATTCTTCACAGAGGTTTAGACATCGTGGAAAAATGCTTTTCACAGATAACCCCTCTTAATGAAAAGGATTGATAAGGTTCTATATTCCTTTAAAGATAGCCTTCCTACTTGCCTGTCTCCTGAAAGAGTACTGGTGATTCTTGGTAGTCCTGGCCCAGAAGTTGTTGTTCCATGGTCTCTCTAACAGTCAACAGGAACTCAAGTTTGTCCTCACCTGCTGGTTTATCTAAAGGTCCAGGCTGACCCTCCTTCCATCTAGCATTGTATGTGCTGGATGGTTCTTTGTACTGAACAATTCAAGTTCTTCTTCAGCCCAGGTGATTCTTACAAAAACAGGCAGGCATCCATTGGACTGGCATATTCTATGGGCAATCAGTTTTTATTTCCTTGTTGTTTTTTCCTCCTCCAGCAATTTAAGCCTTAGAATCCTGAGGTTTATGCTGAAGATGAAGAACCAGAGTAGTTTTTTCAGCTTGGTGAGTACTTCCGGAAAACAGATTTTAAAGGAAAACTGACTTTTCTGTTTGTTTGGGTTTTTGGGGTTTTTTTGGCTATGAAATTTGTCTTGCTCATTATATTCAGCTTGGTAAAGAGTTTGTAAGCCATGTGCTCAGAAAGACAGGATTGTGTTGTAGCTAATCCTCTGACAAAGGGAGACCAGCTCTGTGAACAATAAGATACCAGACTAGGTAAGCAATTTTATGATACTCAGGCATAATGCAAGTTGATATATTTTGTGTTAATCTGTCAGTCACAGCTGTGTCTTCAAATGATGTTTTAAGCAGCTTGAAGTTTTAGTTTCCTCCTTTTTTTCATGGCTCCAGTTTCTTAACTGCCCATTAGTGGTTTATGGAAGAACTTCCTGTTTATTTAAAAGTGGGTTTGTTGTCCTTGTTGGAGGACTGCTACATAGAAAAAGCATTATTTTATATATTTTCATACACTATAACTTAGCTACAATCTGAGTTTCTTAAAAGTAAGACTATAAGTGGCATCTTTGTAACAATTAAGGGGAACATTTTTTGCCAAGAAAAACTGTACATGTGTGTGTTTTCAGACTTTATAGCATAAGGTCAGTGTGGTCTCAGTGCTGGGGAAGGTTATGGAGCAGATAATCTTGAGTGCCATCATGCAGCGCATAGAGGACAACCTCTGTGTGCTGATCAGTCCCAGTCAGCATGGGTTTATGAAAGGCAGGTCCTGCCTGACCGACCTGCTCTCCTTCTGTGACAAGGTGACCCAATTAGTGGATGAGGGAAAGGCTGGGGATGTTGTCTACCTGGACTTTACTAAGTCTTTGACACCATTTCCCACAGCATTCTCCTGGAGAAACTGGTTGTTCATGGCTTTGGATGGGTGTGCTTTTCGCTGGGTAAAAACTTGGCTGGATGGCCAGGCCCAAAATGTTGTGGGGAATGGGATTAAATCCAGTTGGCGGCCGGTCACAAGTGGTGTTCCCCATCAATGACCTGGACGAGGGGATCGAGTGCACCCTCACCAACTTGGGCAGGATTGTTCATCTGCTTGCGGGAAGGAAGACTCTCCAGAGGGATCTGAACAGGCTGGAATAATGAGTTGAAGCCAACTGTATGAGGTTTAACAAGGCCAAGTGCCAGGTTCTGCACTTGAGTCACAACAACCCCCTGCAATGCTACAGGCTTGGGGACGAGTGTCTGGAAAGGTGTGTCTGTCTACCCTGGTAGAAAAGGACCTGGGGGTGTTGGCCAACAGCTGGCTGGATACGAGCCAGCAGTGTGCCCAGGTGGCCAAGGCGGCCAAAGGCATGATGGTCTGCATCAGGAACAGTGTGGCCAGCAGAATTAGGGACATGACTGTGCCCTGTACTTGTCACTGGTGAGGCCGCACCTCAAATCCTGTGTTCACTTTTGGGCCCCTCACTGCAAGAAAGACACTGAGGTGCTGGAGCATGTCCAGAGAAGGGCAATGGAGCTGGGGAAGGGTCTAGAGCACAAGTCCTATGAGGAGCAGCTGAGGGAACTGGGGGTGTTTAGCCTGGAGAAGAGGAGGCTCAGGACACACCTGATCACTCTCTACAACTACCTGAAAGGAGGGTGCAGAGAGGTGTGAGTTGGTCTCTTCTCCCAAGTAACAAGTGATAGGGCAAGAGGAAATGGCCTCAAGTTGCACCAGGGGAGGCTCAGACTGGATATTAGGAAAAATTTCCTCACTGAAAGGTTGTCAGGCATTGGAATGGGCTGCCCAGGGAAGTGGTTGAGTCACCATTCCTGGAGGGATTTTAAGAGACACGTGGAAGACGTGCTTGGGATAGGGATTAGTGGTGGATTTGGTAGTGTTAGGTTAAAGGTTGAATTTTGTGATCTTAAAGGTCTTTTCCAAACTAAAAGATTCTATGATTATTCTACTATGATTCTATAAACTGTAAATGTTTTGAAGTGAGAGTGGGTTATATGCTGTGATGGATAGCTGTCTCTTACGCCAAAACGTGTTTTAACTCTCTTTAGATTTCCAGACTAGAGTTGTATTTAAATACCTGAGGAGAGAAACATCATCTTCCTGAAAGTTTCATGAGCATTTAAGAAAAAAAAAAAAAAAATTAAAAAAAAACCCATAAGAGTTTTGGTTCTTTGCCTTTATTTAGAGCAAAATATTTCTTTTTCCTTCATGCAATGTTTCCTTTATGCAGGCTTTTTTTATTTGTTTTATCTGAAAATAAGTTGCAGTAATAGTGATAGGCTGACATCTGACTGCTCTTATTGAAAAGAATTACATAAATTGTTGAGTAAAAATAACTCCAGTTGAATATGTTTAAAATATTCTGCTTATGGAAAGGTAAAAACAAAAGCTAATCATGACTCATTAGATGAGACAAATTATATTTTTCATGCCTGTGAGTACAATATGTACCCTGTTAATACAAATAACTCTTGGATATTATGGTAAATTAAAGGCTAAAATGAATTGGGATAAAATGTAAGAACTTGCAGTGATTGAAGTAATAGGTCTTAGCTTAGCTGATATTTTTTGCATATTTTCAAAGCTAATCTGAACCCTGAAAGAAGATCTAAGTGTTTAGTAGGACTACTTCTGGAAACTGTCTTCTAAAGTTATAACAAAGACAATAACTTCTGAAAATATTAGGAGAGGATTAAAATCAATGCAACAGTAATTGCCCATGCCATTTGACTCCAAGATCATCTTCAGCGTTGTTAAAACCTAGGATGGAACTCCCTCTGAACTTGCTTGTTTTTTCTGACTCTGCCTCACAGATCACAATTTAAATGTATAAATCAAGGACAGTCTGTGATAGGCTGATGTAAATTTAATGAATTGATTATTCAGTCTTCACTCAAGGTTTGAGGTTTATGACAAAATAGATACAGTGCATTTAGGAAGAAAGATGTGTTTGCAAATGCTAATGAAAATAAGCTGCAAATGCTGTGATATTGAATTGTTTTCCCCATAGTGATTTTTTTGTTCTACCCCTTCCCTGGAGTCTGCTTGAGTCTTCTTTAGCAAAGGAACCAACACTGGTCTATTTTCTGTTCTCTTCACTGGAGAGAGGGATTGGCTGCAAGCAGCTTGCAGTCCTCCTGCACTAGGTCTGGCTGTGAGGAGTTAGTGTTCTTCAGAGCAGCCCTATGGTGCTGTGTTTTGGGTTTGTGCCTAAAACTATGTTGATAACATATCAGTGTTTTCACTGTTGCTGAACGGTGCCCGCACAGTGCGAAGGCGTTGTGTTTCCTACTCTGCCCCACTCACCCCTTGCCCAGGAGGTGGCTGGACATCTGCGTGCTGATAGGAAGCTGTGAATGAATTTTGATTTCTGCTTTGCTCACACATGCAGCTTTTGCTTTCCCTGTTAAACTGTCACTATCTCAATCCACAAGTCTCCTCACCTTCCATTTTGTCCCCATCCCAGAGGACTGGGGAGTGAGCAAGCAGCTTGTGTGATGGTGTTGGGGTCTCTGCTGGGATCAGCCCAGGACTTCCACAAGAAACAGTTATCCACCTCGGAAGGAAGTTTGCTTGAAAGTGGAAAGTAGGTGAAGTCACTTGAAGTGATTTGGAAGTCATTTGATGGAAAAGGTAGAGGGTAAATCCCAACCTTGCTTAGTTCCCTTTTGCAAAATACTGTCTTGTGTCTACTTGGGTTGTAGAGCAAGATAACTGGAGTAGATTAATTATCCTGCTGTTGAAGTATCACCTTTATGAATGATTAGACAAAATCTATGTATTCCTGCTAAAAATTCTTGGACCAATTCTTTCATAGTAGTCTTAACTTGCTAGCACATGATAATCCCTGTAGAAAATTGTAAAAATATTTCTCTACTTCAAAATATAAGTAATTTTTAATGTAAAAACCTTCATAAAAGTACATTCACTATTAAAAGAGGAAAAAAAATTATCAAAAGACTATGCTCTGGTACAGTAAAGATATGGAAAATTAACTGAAATGAAAACCTGATCTTTAGAATGTATAAAATTTTAAACATTGTTTTTGCACAAAGCTGCTTTCATGTATTGACCGCTGCTTCTGTTGGGGCTTTTCTTTGTTCATTACAGTGGTATTAGACCAAGCACAACATTTTCTTTGAGTCTTTCTCTATTCTGTAACCTGTGTCAATGCTAGTTATGAGTGTTTGAAGCCATCAGAGTTTTCAGTCTTCAGTAATAAGTTGGGGTTGGCTTTGGTTTGAGGGTTTTTAGGGTAGGGATAAGAGGAGGCTTAAGATGTTTGGAGTTTTGTTAAACGCCACTTAAATTCCTGCCTCTGCATTTCCACTAATCATTTTAAATCTTTGACTGTGGCATTTTTTTGTCAGACAAAAGCAAACCCTGTCTGGCGGCAAAAAAAGCACGCCTTTAGAAACCAGCATGAGAGAGTCAATTATGTAAACACATCATGTCTAAATACTGAAATGTTTTTTCTATCCAGGATTGTCTATATGAAGGAACTAGTGTTGATCACTGTATGAAATGGAGCAGAAGGGCTGTATGTAAGAGAACTTTTTTTTTTTTAATACAGAAACCTATTTTCCCAAGTCAAAAAATACCAACATTTCAAATATGGGATGTTTTCATGAAAAATATTGGATTATGACAAGTGAGCATCTTCATAGAAAGATATTTGTCAAAAATCCTCCCAGAACAGTTCTATAAAACCAAGAATACTAAGCAAAATCAATGCTTGCATTACATGCAAAGCATGAACAATAACAGCTCTAACATTGTTAGTGTAAGCAGCTGCGTGGAGGGGGCTTTTCATTAGATCTGTTGCATAAGTGAATCCTTGTACCGACCTTCTGGAAACAATAAACTTTCTTTTAACAAGCATGTGAAGTGATAGGGCTATGGAGTTACATTCCTACTCTGGGCCTCCTTTGGCTTCTAAAATTAAAATCATCTGTGTAACATGTGCCTGGTGCCTGTTGGGGAGTCTTGGCAGGTGATGATTTGGCCAGACTTCTGGCCTCAGCCTCTTCTTTCCCACGTGGGTCAAGCTGTCCCTGTGGTGGTTCTTGCACAAATGCTGGTGATGCCACGTGATGAATTAGAATGGAAAACTGATTTAGCAGGAATACAGCTCTTTAATGGCATAAGGCCACCAAAATATGTAACCCTAGCTGGAAAATCGGCTCTTTGTAACATGTCTCAGTCTTTCTGCAACTTGTTAGGGGAGGACTATGCTGCATCCAATACGTGTGTGTTTTTTCTGGTTGTGCTGTGCAACAGCCTGCTGTTTATTCAGAACTGACCCTTCTAGTTTTCAGTAACCACCTGGATCTATCAGCCCCTGTTCCTCAAATTTAGTGGACAAGTGTAATACTGTACAACATACTCAGGGATTAACACAGCGGCCACGTGCCCATCATGGAAATGACCTGTTTTTTTAAAAAAAATCCTCAAGGAATAAGTCAGTAATGTGATTAAGTATTTTAAAACAAATTGAACATGGTTTGCCTAACTGGGGATAGCTGGTAGGAAGTGATAATGGGGAAAAATCAGATATATTTAATGCAATTCTAGTTCTTTCCTTCTTTTTTTCTTCATTTTTTAATCTTTCCTGTTGATGTAGCAAGTACAAGGTATCACTGGTGGTTAATGCATCCCTAGAAATGCTATCACCAAACACACATACACACACATTAAAGAGAACATAAAGCCATATTACCATACCGCTAGAAATTAACTAGGGACAGCTATTCTCATATGACACCAAAAAAAAGAGCGGAGGCAAAAAAATTTAATTATCCAGTTCTCTGTTGGATTTAAGTACTGATGGAGCAGAGGGAGGACAGTCTTAATCCTCCATCACTCCACAAATGGGTTATTCTCTTTCTGAAAACGTCATGTTAGTTCTGGTACCAAAAAAAAAAAAAAATATGGAAGTAGCAAATATCCTGGAGTTATGCATCTGCTGCTGCTGAAAAAACTCTTGTCAGGAAATTCTGGCCTTGCAGCGCATGCTTGTTACAGTCGTTGATTGTGATATTCCCATTTAAACTTGAGTGGTGATACACACCATGTTATGTAAAACACTGTGCGGGGTTGTTTAAATATGAAAGATAATTGCTGATGTTCATTGGCAGTAACTCGTCGGTAGACATTCCTATGACCAATTAAATATTGCCGACCTTTAGCATTAACAGCCTTGATGGGTTTCAAGGCATGATATGCTTTGATGATAGACACAGCTTTCAACCTGTCTGGTCTGCTTTTCCTTTTGCCTGAACAGAGCTGGAAGATCTTCCTGTTTTGGAGAATGTAGACAGGGGTCTGGTGTGCTTGCTTTGCCTACTGAGTCCTGCCACCTCGTAGGACTGTGCCATGCCGAGTCCTGCAGGCCTTTAGCTATTTTCTGTCTACTGCATCAAACCATACGGACCTTCTGAGCAGCCCTGGTGTCCTTAATCCTTCCGTTTTCTCTGGCTCCCACCACCCCACAAGGGGATGTGGGATGCAGGTATTTGCAAGGGTTTTGGCCCATCGAAATATCTGTTAAGGCAAAGTCTTCTGGGTCCTTGGTGATGGGAGGGGGGGGAGGGACGGGGACTGCAGCATAAATAAATGTGTTGGCTCATGTTTTACTTTATCATTAAAGGTCATGAGGGGCCCAGCTTTTCACTCCTACGTTCCTCAGACTTTACAGATTCTGTCACCCCGGTTTGATGGCTCCTTTTCAGGGCTGTCCCTGACCTGAAAGGATTGGTAGTAACACTTCAGCCGCTGCGCTCTCAGCAGTCGCTGTAACAGTGCAGATGTAAGCTGCGATCAAAGATGTGCAAGTGAACCATCTTCAGCTTCTTAAATTTATTCCTCCGTGTCATGTGCTGAGCAATGCTTGCATGTTGCTGGTAGGGAATTTTCCCAGGAGGGGAAAATTGAAGGCCTTAGCATGTCCTTGCATATGTTTCTGTTTCCTTTCTGCCCCATACATCTCTGCTCTGAAAAACAGATAGGTGACAGACGACTTGCCCAAGATTTACAGGAATCATTCTACGACTCACTGGGTACATCTTTTTGCACTGGGGGAAGCAAAACTAAGTATGAACGTGTGAGGGGCTTGTGAAGACACGTTACCTGCTGAGGTTTGGGCTTTTTTTTGTGATACCCAGTGGAAGAGTCAGAATTAGTGTGAATCTTGTTGCAACCTGCTGCATTGGTGCAATCAAATCCACCCTCTTCCCATATCTTCCAAGGGGTTCAGTCATATCCATACCAGTCTGCAGGGACTGCATGCACTCAAGAGATTACAAGTACAGTGTCAAGAAATCAGATGACAGGATGGCCAAGGCATACAAGGATGTGAAAGCTCAAACAAACACACAGTATTTGCTGTTTCTTAACTTTCTTCCAGTTCTCACTGGAATTGATCAGGTGCTCATCCTGTTGTTCACAGTGACGGCTGCTGGCAGAAGACACAAGCGGCCAGGAGCAGGTATCTATGTGATAATCCTGCTTATGGGGAAGCCAGGTTTGCGTGGGGGGGTGGATGCACGTGAAATCTGTGTGGAGCAGGAAGGGAATAAGTATTCAGATATATCTGGTAGGTATCTTCAGTGAAGCTTTTTCTCTTGCTCTTAAATCTTCTGTTGATGTATCTTCTGGTCATGGAAACTTGAGTAATTGGCCTTTATTTTTTAAGAACACATTCTACAGTATTTTGTACCCACTTCTATTTCTTTTCTGCATCTCTGTGTTGCATCATTATCAATAACAACCTACTGCTGCACAATATTTCCACAAATAATACTGCTTAATTAACCAAGTGATGTGTAATAATACTACATGATACTTTTCTGGTGTCATGTGTTAAGTATTACCTGAAAGGTCTTGACCCTCTTAAAAGTGATAACAAAAAATTTGGTAGTAGAGTTCAGAGAGATAAATGTGCTGCAAATGGTTTGGTACGCCTGCAAGTCTGCATCTACAACAATGATTTGGATCTGAGAAGATTTTTAAGTGATTCCCTGATGGTTTGCACTTAGCATGGGCTAACTCAGTTGCCAGAGCAGTTTTGGGAAAAACAGATTCTGTAGAGGAGGAACTAAACAACACTCTCTCTTCTCCAAAAGCACTCTGAATGTCCCTTGGTGTGTAATTTGTTTAGACCCCAATACTACTATGCATGGCCTCCACCCATCGCAAGGACTTGTAGCGCACATCTAATAAATCTTCCTATTGGGAAGCTTCAGCTTACACATGCCTTTGCAGCACAGATGAGACAGCATGTAATCCAGAGTGTACTGCCCAAACCACACGTAATAACAGTGTGAGGAGCTCAGCAGCAGCCACTTTGATCTGTTCCTAAAATATTCACTAACATAGAGTGTAATGGTTCAGTACTATTCTTTCTAAATTTGCAATACTTTACTATTGTCAACCCCTGTTCCTTCTCTTAGGCCCTGTTCTTTATGTACCACTGCAAGCCAAATTAAAGATACAGAAATGTTTCTGAAAATGTTTACATAGAACTGATGTTCTGAATCCACAATTATTTTTACAGTTATCTTAATGTAGCCATTATGGCATAATAACAGCCTTTAGTCATTGTTCTTCTGCCTGCTAAGGCAAATAATGTGCTTGTCTAATGTAACAGAAACTGCAGTCAGTAGCAAGATCTTTAATATCTAATTTGCTAAACCCTGTTTTGCACTTTTTCATCTGAAATGCAGATTTAGAAATTGCAGCAGTATATGTAACATTTCAGTGCACAAAATCATTACCAACTGAGTATTTGGATGACGGGTATAGTTTGGTTTGGGAAGGGTTTGGGTTTGTTTTTTTAGCTAAGCCTGATTTGTCTTCATTTTTAAAATGGATGTAACATTACCAAAACATTACAAAATCATTACCAACTGAGTATTTGGATGACGGGTATAGTTTGGTTTGGGAAGGGTTTGGGTTTGTTTTTTTAGCTAAGCCTGATTTGTCTTCATTTTTAAAATGGAAGATTTTTAAAAGTTAACAAACTTTATCGTTTGAGGGGTGTTTTTGTGAGGGGGTTATGGGTTTTTTTGGAGGCTGGTATTTTTATTTATTTAACAGCATACAATGAAACTGTTAACTCCTCCCACCCCTTCAAGACTCTGTTTTATTTCCATTTCTG
>NW_010260989.1:24045-28099 GCF_000690775.1 Eurypyga helias
GTACAGCCATAAGTTCAAAATCAAGACTTGGTTCTCATTCCTCATTGAGATTGGTGCTTCTTTGTGCCACAGACCTTATTTTCACATAAGGGACCATGTTGTGTCCCCAACAAAAGCACAAGGGAAGAAAAAGTGACATTGTCCCATTTTACAGATACGGATCTGTCGCACAGGGGACGTATTTCAGGATACACATTACAGTACTTTGCTGATACAAGGATTCAGTGCTACCAGATCTCACGGTGCTTTTCTCTTACTAAATTCCTCCCTATTCAGTTTCATTCAGGACAAGCCCACATGCCAGTTAGCTGGGATGAGTACCACCCTTGATGCCCTTCACATTCTATTTTGCTTATGTCTACTGTGTTTTATCATTTTGCTCTGATGCTGCATGCTCTAGCAAGTGGAGTCAGTGGGGAGGGTGCTGTCTCATACGTCATGGGTGCATCAAAGGCATAAAATGATGCTCATAAAAGATGATGCTGTGGTATTTGGTGTGTCAGTCCTCTTTGCAGCAGCTCCCTGGATGGGGATTCAGAACCAGTCGGCTCTTGCCTGGTGAGCCATGCACACGCACTCTTAGGTCCAGAGGTGGGCAAAAGTGTATTTCTGGAGTAGGTAAATGAGACCTCCAGGTGCTCCCCATAGCCAGCCACTGGAAGCACACATTGCCCAGGCATCAGGTGGCTGTAGGGTGAGGATTATCAAGTGATAACAGTGAGAACTGTTGTGGAATCATGGGAAAAACAAACACCCTCCCTCACCCCTCCTTGCAGTTGACTGGTGAGCATTAAAAATGTGGGTATTTTTTCTTGTGTTTCTGCCAGTTTTAGGTGCCTGAGAGGAAAATTTTGTCCTGGCAGAAAGTTGTCAAGGCTGAACTAGGTGCTGTCCCAGCCCGTCCCAAGTGAAGGCAGTGCAGGTGGGTCATGGCAGAAGAGAGTGCTCAGTGTTTCCAAGACACTGCAAGCTTTCTGCCTTCTTTTCCGTGGCCTTTCGTTGACACAGCTTGAACTGCTGCAGGGGCAACAGATTGGTCTTCTCCATGGCCAGTGCGTGTGATTTTCAATAACACCAGGGAAGCTGTGATGTACATCAGCAAATACAAAGCCACTCCTATGGAAAGGGTGCATTTGCTGTATGTACTGGGATATATAGCTATGGTACATCATCAGGGTTATGCAACCATCTCTGTCAATCCAAAGCCTATGTAAATGGTTGTACCTCTGGGCCAGGCACTAAAATCAAGATTATGGAAAGACATGGGGGAGGAAAAGTTAGTATTATTTTTCATTGGAAAGCGTCACACAGAGGTTAGTACTGTGATTGTTACAGTGGTACCATGAATCTGATGCTTATAGAGGCACATCGGCTGCAGTTCAATAATTCATGCTTATTGTTATTGTACGGAATCTTGGACACAAACTTCTCCAGCACAGTGTCAGGTTCTGTCCTTGCTGAGCACAGCTTACAACATAGTAGTTATGAAATACTGACTTTGAATATATTTGTTGCTTACAGAGTAATCCCTGTTTATGTATGCAGTTCATACCACAGAAAGCAAAAATTATTTATAAATACAGTTTAACATCTATTCAAGGTTTAAAAAATTTATCTTGAAAAATTTTTAAGAGGGCTAAGCAAAAGTATTAAAGCTGTCATTCTCATTCCAGTCTTCCTGGAGAAGTCATCCTTCAGTTTTCATAAAAGCCCATCAATAACTGAAATGGTTTTCTCTGTGGAAGTAGAGTTCAGTGTCTCTTCTCTCTGTGAATAATTGAATTTATTGGGTCATTCAACACACTGATAATGTACAAATGTTTAAGGATCATATTAGCAATTTTTATCTTCCATTATCAAAGCAAAACACTATGTTTTGTAATACTTTAATGACTTTTTGAAACAGCTGAAGAACAGAAGAGAACTGATGGACCAGGTTTGCCACAGGTCCAGTTGTGGTTTTTAGTTAGGGTTCTCAGTGTTATGTGATGTAGACCTAGGTGTAAAACGACCATCTTCTTAGAGAGTAGTGCAGAGGTTGGTGTGAGATACCCAAATGCTTGTCGGCTCAGAAAATACACTGTGATTCTCCGCCCTAGTGATCAGTACACCCATGGGGGAGATGAGGTGTCCGGGATACAATTTCTGGTCCCCTCCCTAAATTGTTAATCACATGTGCCAACAAAGCAGAGTGTAATGTAACATGGCAGCCCGTGCACCTGAGGTATCTCTCTCTGTGGGTCGGGGTACCTGTCAGAGGTGAGCAGCTGAGGGTGGGCCTGAGAGGCTGAGACAGAAGCTGGGCTCCTTGCTCTCCATGGGTCCCAGCCACCCATTTGGCTTCCAGGTGACCCAGCTGGCCTCTCCTTTGCAGCTAGTTTACATCTGTGACTTAGCAGTGCCATAACCTGAAATGCAAGTGATACCAAAGCATGGATTTTGTCCCATGAACTGCAATACCTGGCCCTAACCTATCTGCATCCCCTGCCCACCCCCTGCTTTTTAGGGCTGTCCTATAGCACATCTGTACACCATGCTGGCACAGGGACATGTGATGGTGGTGCATACACACCAGTCCGTGGTAGTAGTTTGGCTGAACAAATTGTGTCATAGTCCTGGCCAACTTATTTTTTTCTCCCTTAAGTACCATGTTCTCCACAAAAAAGTTTGTGTCTCTGTTTGTAAGTACCTGTTTGTATGCACATACATACATCTCTAATTCTTACATCTGAGACCCCTTTTTAGGGTCAGGAACTGTGTATTTTTGTTTGCCTGAACAGACCTAACACAAAGAAATTCTGGTTTACTTATGAAAATTGCTAGACATTTCTGGAAAAAAAAATCAATAACAGAAACATCATTAATATGAGATCAATCGGGCTATTTACAAAGATGATTTTTCAGGAACATGATGAAAAGGCTGATGCCTCTGTTGGGAAATTCTCCCAATAAGCCTTTTTGATAGGCTCTGCACTGACTAAGGAAAACATACAGGCAGGCAAATACCACATGGCTGTATATTTCTTTCACATAATCTTGAATGCTCTGGCTTAAGTAGTTTCAAAGCCATTTCTTTGTCCAATACTTTCATTTGAATATTTCATTGAACTAGCTTTCCTTAAGCAAGTGAATGTAGCCTGTCAGGAAAGTTCTGGGATCACAAATTCTAGGTCAGTGGGAATTACTCTATTTCCTCCTTAACTTGAGGTTTTGTCTTTGTAATACAGAGATGAGTGATTACAATAACTCTGATACCTTAGGATCAGAATTACATGAAGTAGAAGACAGGATTCAAGATTCAGTATACTAAAACTGCAGAAGTGTTTTCATATTGTAAATTAGTGCTAATTGGTGCTAAAATTCTGCCTATCTCATCAAACTGCATATGGATTATGAAACAGAATTTGGGTTTATACATATCCTGATGTATACATCAGTCAAATAATGATCATCTAATAAGAGCTGGTAACGATTGGCAGATTATTACATCTTTCTGATCACTTTGCCTTCACTGTTCTTAGTACTTCTGCTTTACACCAGTCTGTTGTGTTCTGATTTACCTAGTTAATTTTATTGCAAGCTCTTTCAACGAGCTGTGTCCACAGAAGTCGCTGAAGGTGGTGTGCCGGTTGTCTCGTAATGTTTGGTGGCCACTACAGTTAACTTCCCTGAGTCTTTATTTGTTGTGGTGTGCTTCGTGGTTTAACTCCGGCTAGCAAAATACCACGAAGCCGCTCTCACAAATCCCCCTCCCCTCTTCCAGTGGAGGGGACGAATTGGAGGAAAAAGAAATAAGGAAGCTCATAAAACTGAGGTAAGAACTACTTACTAATTGAATCTAAATGAATATATACATAATAATAATAAATATATGATATAGTATGATACAATAATGATCCAGTTCCTCACCACCCACTGACCAATGCACAACCAGATGCTGAAACCTGAGAGTCAGACACAGAGTGCCCGAGCACTGTCGCAGCAGATTCCGAGCGAACCCTCTCAGCGATAGTGTAAGGGAGTGAACAAGAGAGAGGAAGTAATGGATCCCACG
>NW_010260989.1:28286-29527 GCF_000690775.1 Eurypyga helias
CAAATCCCCCTCTCCCCTCCTCCAGTGAAGGGGAAGAATCAGAGGAAAAAGAAATAAGGAAGCTCATAAAACTGAGGTAAGAACTACTTACTAATTGAATCTAAATGAATATATACATAATAATAATAAATATATGATATAGTATGATACAATAATGATCCAGTTCCTCACCACCCACTGACCAATGCACAACCAGATGCTGAAACCTGAGAGTCAGACACAGAGTGCCCGAGCACTGTCGCAGCAGATTCCGAGCGAACCCTCTCAGCGTAAGGGAGTGAACAAGAGAGAGGCAGTAATGGCTCCCAGACCCCCTCCTTGCCTCTGCCCCGCGCATGATGTCATATGGAATGAAAAACATGAATGAAAAACTTCCTTGGTCAGTTTGGGTCAGGTGCCTGAACTGTGTGTCCCAGCACTGCCTGTAGCGAGACAGCGAGAGCTGGGAACGCAGCTGCAGTATCAGAAGCGGATAAAGACCTTAAAACTGGTGCAGGCATTCCCAGTGCCAGCTAAGAACTTATCAGTGCAGCTCTCTGCATCCAGGAACACAGATTCCTAGCAGCCACGGTAAAGAGAATTAACTCTTTCATGACTGAACCCAGCACACTCATTTACCTAGTTATTTTATTGCAAGCTCTTTCAACAAGCTGTGTCTATAGAAGTCGCTGAAGGTGGTGTGCCTGTTGTCTCATAATGTTTGATGGCCACTACAGTTAACTTCCCTGAGTCTGTATTTGTTGTGGTGTGTTTCAGTTGTGGTATCTTTACGTGCTCAGATACCTGCTTTCAGGAGTGGTGGTGCCCTGGGCATTCCTTTTAGCACAACAGAGTCTTGGCCTAAGGAATGTTGTCTTGCTTTCTCATCTTTTAATTACTCCAGGAGAGGAAAGGGGAGAGAGGTGCACAGGATCACACTGAAGTGAGTTAAGTCTACATGTGTTACGATCTACTGCAAAATGAAACACGTGTTTCACGCTGCATGTCATTGAGGTGATGCCATGCCCCACGACTTCCCTTTGGCCACTCTGGAAAGCAGTTTAAGCATTTGCTCAGCTGAGGGGTGCCAGGCAGATAAAAGCCTTAAAGTTGAGTGTATGTTGTATGCTTTTCAGTCTGTTTTCCTTTTTCTTTAGGAATGTAGAGCTCAGATTCATATAGAATTAATGTACATATATTCAGGAAATCACTCTGCTTGACTTACATCACACTGGACCTCCTACGTCTTGTCTTTTGATGGG
>NW_010260989.1:29617-38459 GCF_000690775.1 Eurypyga helias
TTAAGGTCAATGAAAGCAGTCACAGTGCTCTCAGCGATTGCCAAATTCAAGTCATGCTATTTATTTTCTGGCTCCCTTTTACTTACAGTTTGTCAATTATAAATATGCCTTTCCCCTTAATTACTGTCAAGTGCAATAATTTTATGCTCTTCTGATTTATATATATATATTTAAATTAAATTTTGAAGGACTGTAGTGCTTATCATGACAGTTAAACACATTTCAAATCTTAATAAGCCTATTTTTGTATTATGCTGCTTGAACTACAGTCATACTAAGGAATGGGGTAGGGGGAGAATGAAGTTAATGGGTTCCTCTTGAAGTAGAAAAAGTTATTCATTTTTGATAAAAGATCTTTTGATAATTTATTCTTGACTTGACTACTTGTTTTATCTCATCTTCCCACATTAATTTGGTTTTAATTTTTTTTTCCCTTGCCTTCTTGAGGTTTTTATTGCTTCAGTAACAACTCTGAGATGGTTGGATTGATGTACTACAAAATTTAACATTTTTGAATTAAAAGAAAAAAAAACTTTAAACACTTGAGCTAACAAGCAATATAACCTTGACATAATGAACTAGAAATTAAACTTTCCAGTGACTTGACATAGGGTGCTGGAAATTGATTATTTAGTTCATCTACTCCATGTCCCTTCTAGACCAGGTCAGTTCCATAATGCAAAAATTTTCTTGTAGTGATTTGGAGTGGTTTAGGTATTGGCACTTCCATTGCTTCCTTTGAGTTACCACTTATAGGCTGATAGGTGTTGCTGACAGTAAGGTTTTTGCTATATATGCCTATCTTTTCCTCTTTTTTTTCCTTGTAGTTATTTTTTCTTTTTTCCTTTTAGTTCTTTTTTCTTTTAAGAGCTGTTTAGTTCTTTTCTCAAATGTTACCAGTACATCTCCCTAAATGCTCATTAAACATTAGCCTGTGTAAAGTTATCATTGTTATTACATGCTAACAAGGCATTCTCAGAGCACGTATTTTTATCTCATTTGCAGCCCGTTGGTGTGCTCTCAGAATAAACTGTGCTGGTCAGAATTAGCAATTCTTGTAGGGCAGGCATACGGTTATGTTATTTAATATAGAGTCAAGATACGACTTTCATTATTACAATGATTTTAAGAACCTAACGTGTTACTTGCTGCAAACGCAAAGAGTTTAGAGTAATTAAAAGAGCAAAAAAAAAGCATGGGAAAAAAATTTGATTGATTGGAAACATTAAAATGTCTGTGGTACTGAGCCCCTTAACTGCACCCAGGCCTGTGTTTTGATAGGCAAGTGCTTCAGTGCAGACCATACCACCTTCACTGTGAGTTTATGCCTGGAACACAGGTGAAATTACTCCAATATGATGAATGTTGATGGAAAATGGTAGAAGTTGAAGCGAACTGCTTTAACCCAGCCAGGAAGAATTCTGATGAAACTATGGACTACCCGTAGGACTGTGAGTGAAGCAAGAGAGGAGTGGGGGGATACTTTGTGAATTACTTGACCGAAGGTGAGAAGGCCGAAATTGAACCTACCTGAATTAAATGGTAAAAATCTTCTACATTATTCTTTCTTTTAGAAAAATAAATTAAAACAAGACCAAACTTGAGGACAGGGAAGAGAGATAAATAGACTCTGGCAGATCAGTTAGAGTTATTAGTGAAAGAGGAAAGATCATAGCTCCATACCCTTGAGAACTTCATGTCCCATTCTTTCTTCCATTGTTTTCATTCACCCTATTCCCTTCTCTTGCACTTTTGTGTATGCGTGTTTCTCTGTTTCCACCTTCGTCTGAGCAAGATTTCCTTGATTGCACACCAAAACAAAAGGAGGCAATGCCCAAACAGCTCTAATAGGTGCCAGAATACCTGCTGAGGCACCAAAGCTGCCGAGACTGACCAAGCAATAGTGTAGACCAGAAGGTTGCAAGAAGCAATTTTAGCTGAGGCACTCGGTGTGTGTTTTCGTGGATGATGGATCACATTTTATCCTGATAAATGTAAAATAAACCTTTTCCCCTTAGCTAATCTGTTGTATTTGTGTTGGCAGCAATGTAGCACAAATCAATTGAGATTCAGTAAGAACACTTCTAGTAAGAACACTGTTTCTTTCTTCTTTACTAAGAAAGATTACTTGATGTTCAAGAATACAGAGTATTCACTCTCTAGCAACATAAATCTGTTAGCTTTTGTTAAATTTACCTTGTGCAAGTGCTGAATATCAAAGTAAATTTGTCGTGCTACAATTTTATTTTTTCTCTAGTGTATTTTAATTCTTCTTCTCTGTTGTATTCTAATTAATAAGTTACCAAAATTTTGTTGAGGACTGCCTGTTCGATTGGTTCTGTTTGCTTTGAAATGATCTATTACCTGGTCTTTTTTCTTGAGCCTTATATGGCTGTTAAATGTTGTAAGCTAGCATCAAGAGAATTGTATGTGTACACAGAAAAATGTAAACGTGTGCACAAGCTGTAACCTTTAGAAGATCCTTATTTACAGCAAGTGCTTGGGCAACAGCACTTTTCAAGTCAATATATGACGTATCCATCTTTAACATTTTCTTGGTCAAATAGCATAGATGGTGAATTGGGTTTTGAACAATTAACTTATATTAAGCTGGGCTTTATTAAATATTATCTGATGCCTTAACTCTAGGTGTATACAATTATTTTTTAAAGCTTTACTACTCAAAACCAACTTCTTTTTAATTTAATAATGATCTCTAAATGTGTGTGACTTTTTTTTTTTGTTTTATTTGTATCGTTCGAATGTTGACTATGCCATTAACACACACCTACTCTCTTTTCCACACTTTGCTTTTTAGTCACTTCTTGGTCAAATAGCACATTTTCACTTATTTTTGTCCTTGTTAATTATTTCCTGAGCAATCCCTGATGATGTTCCAATTTTCTGAGATACTTACTTGGCTGGAGCTATGTATGGCATTTAAAGCACCTGTCCTAGATTCTAGGCTTTTCTGGTATGCCCTGTGATTAATGAATATAAATGTGAAGGTGGAAAAAGCAACCTGTTCCATATCATAGCTTTTTTAGTCTCAGCTCTTGCCTTTTAAGTAATTTTTCAATTTCTGCAACCCGAGGGAAGATAGGAGCTTTGCAGCTTACATTGGAAGGTCAGTGGCCTAAGGCTGTTCTGAGGAACCAGGGGAATGAGCCCAGCACTGTGGCTGCCTCTGTGTCAAACCTGACTCACAGCTGTTCCCGCTTTCAGGATGTTCCTGTGCCTTTGACCACAGCTGGAACTGAGGAAGGGGTGGGGGTGTGTATGTGTTGGTTTGGATCACAACAGAGAGATTAGGTAGGGTGACTTTCCTTGTAAACCTCCAAGCAGTGAATTCTTTCCTGGAAGACCTGTTTCATTTTCACAGGAAAAAAAAAAGGAAAAAACCAAATCCCCCTCAGTGAAGGCTCTTTTGTATTATTTTCATAATAATGAAATTGGCTTAAGCTTAGTTTGAAGTGCCAGCTGTTTGTAGCACCACCAGGAGCAGTCCTGCCCACATCACCAGCACACACCTTCTGTCTTGCCTAAACTGTTGCTGAATCGCTGAACTTTTGCTACCGGTCATGCCCTGGTATGTCTGTGCCTGACAAGGAGTGCTTGCAGTGGTCTGTAACAGCGTAGTAGAGGGGACTGCCAGATAAAGTTTGAACCCGTTTGAGTGTTATTTTTCAGGGGGTTTTGCTAAACGGTAAGATTGTGAAGAACTGTTCTGCAGAAATGTAGGAGTAGGCAAATATCAGCTCCCCTGGCTCAGGTGTTCATTTTTGTCTGCTCAGCTAGCATCTTTTGACAGCTCTCTAGACACTGCCTGTATGTTGTCAGCAGGAGTACTGAAGGGACCAGTTAGATCAGTAAAACTATGTTAACTCAATCTATATTTGACTGGGAATTTTGCAGACCTTTAAAACCTTTACAACGTTATGCCATCTATTATGTCTGCTCACTCACTGAAATCTGTTCTAATTGATGAAAGGGACGGTAAACTTCTCAGGAATAGGTTTTGGCTTGCTTGCTTTACTTACTGTAAATCTCCATAGGCTAGTGATGGAGAGAAGCAGGTCTATTGCTTATTAAACTGATAGGAAAGGAATCAACACTTTGTTAAGCCTCAGAGAATATTGGTAGATAAGTGTGTTGTAACTTAAGGGCAAGAGGGAAGGTATGAAGATGTATGTGTTTTTGAACAGCTTGACTTTCTTTTTTGCTTCTTCAATGGCTTAATTTTCCAGGTGATACTGTCTGCTTCATCAGGAGATTACCTAATTCCCACATATAGACACAACTGAGTAATCAAAAAGTCATCTGCCATTGTTTGGCTTTTGTAAAAGTGATTGTGTTTCCAGGCTTAACCAAAGATCATAATGCATCTCAAAATATTTTTTTCTTTTCTCAAAAATCTAGGCAATCAAAGCAATTTCTGAAAATTTTCCAGCTGTACAGTGTGTTAGCAAGGGCTGTGATTGAGCTTAATGTCAGAAGTCTAGTTGAGGGAAAACAGTGAAATGGTAAATAACAAAAGAAAAGACTCAAATATCAGATGAAAAGGGTGTGTCAAAAGGGCATGAATTGGCTAGATTTAGATCTTACTGCTTTGAAAAGCATATTGAATTTTACAAATGTTTCTCTCATACGTTTTTAATGAGCACAAGTAATCAGAATGATTTTCAGTCCTGGTGGAAGGTTATAGCAACGCCATGCTTTACTTCAATAGGTGTTCTAGCTTAAAAAAAAATAAAAAAAGTCGGATGCAAGAAATGCCCTGTAAATTTATAAAAGAAACGAGTGTGAGCTGGTAAAAGGCAGACTTGATCTTGCCCAGTAAAAACTACAGACTGAAAATGTAACCTTCCCACCCCTGGTTCAGCTTTGCCATTCTTTTAGAAAGCCTAGAGAAAGAGACATCTGTTTTCAGAATGGAAAATATAAATATTTGCATTGTGAAGACTGCAGTAATTTTGTCAAAGCATTAGAATAATCTCAGTCTCTTTTTTTTTTTTTTAAATCTTCTTTATTTTCTTTTTATATTTGTCATTTTGTAGCTTCATGCAGGTTTAACTTAGGGGAAAGTTATTTAAAAATCTAAAGTTTGAGGTTTTTTCCTTCTGTATGTTTGTAGGGTTGCTTCTTTATCTTCTAAGAGGTAGTGGTGAAACTTTTGTTTTATGTAATTACCAGTGGGGGAAGCGGCATCTGAAAAGTCAGAATAGTATTTGTTTCTTATGTGATTGTCTGTTCCTGCTGTTTATGCTTCCCCTGGATACCTAATCCTTTTAGCAGTGCAGAAGATTATGAAGGTACAGACAAGAGATTACAGCTCCAGGTGAGGGATAAGCAGTTGATCAAATGAATGAGGGAGAAAAAGAGATTGTTTCAGTGCAAATATCCGCTACTAATTAGGGCTAGGGAGAAGAACTGAGAGGAAATATAATTAGAATTCTCTCTGTCTCTCTCAATAGTCTATTTGTTTTGGTTTGGGGGGTTTTTGGTTTTCTTTTTACTTTTCCAAAGAAGAATGTCTTAAAGTTTTCATAAGGAATTAAATCCACTTTTAAAATACAGTTCTTCAGGAGACTGGTATACCTGTACACTTAGTACAACACTCTTGTGCCAGCTTTGTGGATATTTCTCTGCTCATGGGTTTATATCTATATATGTTTGTTTAATCGTCCATTGTATTAGAATTTCACGGGGTCAGGAGCTAAAGATCAGGAGGAAGGGTCTGTAAGGGATGTGTGGTCAATGTTTTCTGTGGATTTGCTTGCACAAATAGACATCACCAGTTCTTTTTGCAGTTAGCATCACATATGTTTCAGTGATATTTAGCTCTGTAAACATGAAGTGAGGTAAGAACAGAGAAAAAAATCTTTCTTGCTGCAGTGTCACCCTTCTCAGCCATGAAAATATTGGAGCCCTCAGTGGCAGCCAGTGAAGTCAGGTCCTTAGCATATTTCACACTTTATCCTTAGTGTATTCTGTGCTCTGACTTCTCCACCAAAAAAACCTTTAATGTCTTGTATAAAGCAAAGAGCCAACTAAGATACTAACTAGGTAAATAATACTAGAGCTACACTTTTTTCTCCCATCCTATCCACTGAGAGCAGCACATCAGAACAGAGGGGGTTTTCTACTGGTCTTTTCCCTGGGACCTCCAGGTGCTACTACAATTCAAATATTTGCATTTTTTTCAAGCTTCTAGTCATCTGTCTTCTCTTCTTATTCTCTTTGCAGAAAGTTGTGACCACAGTTGGAAATTACTGGATTTTACTAAAGTTAATCCAGTTTGCAAATAGAAGCAAACTAGAACATGCATGCTTAATTTTATCTTAGCATGAGTCGGTGTTCAGTCTCCCACAATGCAGCCACATGCTATTTTATTCCTATATGGCGGTTTTTATTTTTCCACTTCTCGGAAAACTAACAAAAGGAAAAATACTTGTCTCCACGTTGATGCAAATGCCAGACAAACAATGTCATGGCTTGTCCAGTCTCTTACTTGTTTAACTAATACAGCTGGGAAGAAAATCTGGTTTTCCTGTTCTGACCGCATGCCCTAAAACCTGGCCCATGCTGTTTTCACTGGTACTGGAAGACCATCTCTCTGTGCTTTTCATTTTTCTATAAAAGGAAAAAAACCGCCAACAAACCATGCTTCAAAGACAGTAGGTGGGATAAGTAAGTAAAGAATGGAACTATTTATTGTGTGAGCTATGCTATAAGACTCAGTAAACCTCATAAATGTTTCCCAATGTGTAGGTAGAAGACTCAATTAAATTCAGGTAATTAAAAACTCTTTCACAAAACTGATGGAAAAACTACTTTTACCTGTGGAGACATTCCTTCATAGAATAGAATCATAGAATGGTTAGGGTTGGAAGGGAGCTTAAAGATCATCTAGTTCCACCCCCCCTGCCATGGGCAGGGACACCTTCCACTAGACCAGGTTGCTCAAAGCCTCATCCAGCCTGGCCTTGAAGACATCCAGGGATGGGGCATCCACAACATCAGAAAGAGATGTTATTCTCTTCAGAAAGAGAATAACCAGTTCCTGAACGCATTTGTGATTAAAACAGACTTCCTAAAAGCATTTTCATATGCTTTAAGAAGAGTACGCTGTTGATTTACTTGTGACAGGCATACTATGTTACAATCCTGTTCTCCTATTCAAGCTAACGATAAAATTCTGTCATATTTCACTGGTGTGGGGGGAGGGGGAACGAACCAGAGAACAGAGAAAAGAAATGCAAAAGATTTTTTGCCTTTATGGATGATTTAAAGTTTTGCCACCCAGCTGAGCTGTTTGCAAAAGTGTAAAAGTATGAACTCCACATACACTATACACTACATGGTAGCAGTAAAAATAGTAATTTGCACTTTAATTAGGTGGCCTGCACATCCTAATATATTCATCCTTGGGAAAAAAAAAAAGTGAATGCTAACTCTTGAGTCAGTATTTCAATCTGAGAGTTGCTCTATTAATAATCAAATTCATTAACAAAGGTATCTGCAGTATATCTCATTAATTGACTGGCACAATACTAGTTTTTTTCCAGCTTTTGAAGTCAGACAGTATTTATAGCAAAAAAAGTGCTGCTAGGGACTTTTAAGTTGTAATTAATAATTATTATGTCTCATCATTTAATAGGCTTGTCCCATCAATATGTTGCTTCAGTTTATTGCTTGGGAGTCTTGCAATAATTAAAAGTAAAATGGTGGAAAGTAAATTAAATTCTACATCATAGAGATATTAGAGGGGAACAGATATGTCTTGTACAATTAACAACAAAGAAGTCAAGTGTTTCCTTAAGAGCTATGCTTCTTTTGAGATATGTGAAAAACTTAAAATACAGATTTTTAAATCAAAATTGCATCCATCAAATTTAATTATGAAAGATTGCAGGCTGCAAGAATAATTTGTAGGTTTTAGATAGCACTAGTACATAAGCAACAGCTCTCAAGATGCTTTATATGTGGGAAAGCAAGGGAGCAAAACAAAGAAGTGTCTTTTCCAAGGCTGCTTCATGCAATGACTTCTCCATTGCAATGCTGCAAATAGATGAGCAAAATCAGACCCTTTTTTTGAACAAAAGGGCAGCTGTGCTTTGATCTCTGTCATCCACTGTTGTTGACTTCTGATACCTTTGTGTCCCGTATTAAGCGCGTGTCAGCACAACTGTTTCTCATCACTGTAACTGGCACGGTGGCACAGCTGGCCAGAACCTCTGGTAGTTTAAGGAAAGTACAAGGTTTGGGAAGAACATCTTTACTGAGGTAATTTCAGTATAATCAGCGAAGCTGCACTCTTCTCCCCCCCCACCCCCCCCCAGCTAAGACTTAGGCCGCAAAGTTGTGCACTGGATGAGAGAGAATTTTCCTGCCATTCGGTAGAAGCCTGGGCTGTGGGCTCTGCTGCTGCCCTTCCTCCATGCCTAGGTGCCCCTGACCCCTCCAACAAACAGCAGTGCAAAGCCTCGGTCTGTTCATCTGCCCCTCAGCCTGCGGATGGACAGTCCTTTCCTAATAGTTTCTTTATGAAAAAATTCTCTGCAGTTAGATTAGTCCGAAGTATCTTTATGCTGTTGCTGTTGGGAGAAAACCATCACATTTCAGAAGGTGGAAAATGCTTCACTGTGCCTGTGAAGTAGTTAGTTTCTCCTGGTGAGGTGGTGTTTCCTCAAGTAATATGGGACAGTTCATATGATAATGTCATCTTTCAATTTGTCCTTCATATTACATGAGTACTGGTAATCTTGGATGCTAATTTTAATTCCCAAGCTTCCTAATGGCAATTTTGTTTGCTGTACCACTTAGAATCATAGAATCACAG
>NW_010260990.1:0-2152 GCF_000690775.1 Eurypyga helias
CCCTCCCCCCAGCCCTCCTCTCAACCCCCCCCTGAAGTTTTTATTACTAGAGAAATGCAAAAAATAATAAAAAGTATAGTTCATATTGTAAATCAGCATAACACAATATAGTGATAATCATGACTGGCAAAAAACCAATGCAATTGTAATTAAGAAAATTTTACCAATGTTTGTTTGGATTTTCCTCCTAAAAACCAAAATCCTGTGGGTTGAAAGAAGAATGAGACAGGTCTGCTCTTCCTTAAACAGTATGAACTACCAAGAAAAAAAAAAAAAACAAGCAATCTTACAGAAAATCACTGAAGATGTAGTTGAAACATTTAAATGACAACTTTGTAGTAATGGATTATTACTAGACAAAAATGATGATTATATGGAAACCAGTGGATATTTTCAGTCAAAATTCAAGCCAACTTTGTCTCAAGACACTTCGTAGTTTCTTTCCATTCCCCCCCCCACCCCCCGCCTTGTTATCTTTCATAAATACTCTTTGTGCAGCAGCAAGTTGAGAGATGAGAAATATATATGTCACACTTCTGATCGGGACCATCCTGAGAGAAACTTGTTCTCATGAGAGGTCTAGAAAGAGCAAGATGCTTTGTCTAAACTTTAATGGTTTAATTAGGTTAGATAAAGTTTTAAGTCAAAAGTTCATTCCCAGCTGTGAAATGTTTTTATCAACCCCCACTGAAAACATGCAAGTTACTGCTTCCTAATAATGGCAACATTTGTTCCCGTCTAAGCACAGCTACAGCATGCTGTAAGAAATTACACGACACAAGTGGGAATTAATACTGCAATTAAAGGCTTTAAATTTTGAAAAAGATTAAATAAACAGATTCAATCCACATTTTTTTAATTGAAAACCCTTAAAAAGCAGAAAAAATGAAGGCAAACACTATCTACAAAATTAAGAACTGATGGTACCAAGAAGTTGTCTCCCAAAGGGCAGCAGGTGGATCAAAAAAATTACTTAAAAAAGTGATTTGAAGACAGAAATATATGAATTGAAAAACGGAGAAGTGGGATAAAAGCTATGCAGAAAGAAACAGGGAAAGCAAACTTAATAGATTTTTTTTTTTGCATTATTGTAAATAAATTAGATCACCATCTTTTTGTTGCTTTTGTATCTGGCAAGAAAGTACTTTGTTCACTTTAGGTAAGACAAATGCAGTGAATAAATAGAGTGTAAAGCCTGGGAGAAAGAAGTAACGATGTTTTGGCTGGTTTATACTTTACAACTCTGAGAACAGCATGATCCTACATGTGTATTGAAAACTGCTTGGGTTGCAAGTTTTGGAAGAGGAGATTGGTTTGGGGCAAAATCTAAGCAAAATAAGAACTGCTTAAAACCATCACTGGCAAGTCAAAAGAAAATATAGTATTCAACCATTTCGGCAGTCTGGCACAGTTTCATAAGCCCAAGGAAGGAGAGACAAGAGAGATCATCTTATCATCTTGTCTCTTCAACGGAGACAAGACTCTCCCTGTTCCCAGCCATGGGAATAAAAGAAACGGCAGCCTGTTACCACTCAAAACTATTGCAAAGATGAAATGTAGCAGAAATGTCACCTTGCGGTTCAAGACCAAAAAGTAGCTTCCATGTTCATATCTTCTTCCACTTTAGATTTCCCTTACTTCCTCTGTTTTTGTCATTGCACTAACTTTTGAGGGTATTTATTAATTATAATGGAGACACTGAGCAACACTAATGCCTGATGTGTTCACCCATCTTATAACATGCTAAAGATATTTACTAAAACAACAGTGTACTAATCACTTCAGGTCACTGATCTGAATAAGTCTGATTGAAAACATTCACATACAATGAATAAAATCGTTAGTGATGCTCTGGTCCATATAATGTCATGTATAAGAACTAATGAAGCCTGCAGAATGAATGCAAACCCCAGACTCGAGCATTCAAAATCTTCTCTGGTAGAAAACTGGAGGTAAAACAGCAACCCAAAAATGCTGGTCTAGGTAGGATGATGGGAAAGATTCATAGGTGGACTACAGCACAGGGGCAGTATCTGTAATAAATAACTCTATTGTTCACCCACCGTTAGGCAACTAGATGACACCTATGGGCACATAAAACTATCAAGGCAGCACAAGGTCAGAAGGGCTCATCATCATGTTAACGCTCTCT
>NW_010260990.1:2267-40194 GCF_000690775.1 Eurypyga helias
AACCCACTAGTTATAAATATAAAATTAAATGTTTTGATTACAAATCACAAGTTCTCCATTCTATTTAGAATGAATATAGGAGAGAATGGCTACCTTCACTTTTTAGTTGAACTGAAAAATATGTGTATACATTTATGTGTAAGATATACAGTTGATAGAAATATTCATGTAGCTATATTTTCCCAGAACAAACATACAATCAGTTGAAACTGAAGATTGAAAGCAGGATGGGAAAAGGACACATACAGCCATCTTTCCACTGCTAGAAAGAGAAGGGAATATCCCCTGTCAGTAACATTTCATAAACAACATGGATTCATTCTTAGATGTTACCGTGCAAAGTCTCTGCTCCTCTTTCCATCTATTGAATGTCATTCATAATCATGGGTTAATCCTCTTTAAAAGTGTGAGATAGCCTGGCTAATAAAGCCTTTCCGGTGGCCGGGTTGTAAATCTCAAGCACTCACCTATTCCAGACCTTTTCTTTTGAAATTTCCTCTTTTGACAAGTGGCTCAGCAGAAATCTGGCAACAGAGTTGATATCACTGAAATATTGAAAAATGACAACAACCTAAGAAAATAAACTCATTCAAAACACTGGCAAAGAAATTGTTATTTTCAGAGCAATAATTAGTTTAATAGTAGCAACTGTTAATGGTCTTTTGCTGTAAACTAAAGTAGGAAATCCCACCATGAAATCACTGCTTTTGACCAAGCTGAATTTCATGGAAAGTTTCCAGCCAACATGAGTTTCCAGGACAGTCTCTACAATCTCTGATACTTTTCCAAGTGATGATGTTTTTTGAAAAAACAGTATTTCTTAACAGCAAAATAAAATTTCTCCCTGCCATACAGGCTTTAATTCAATAATATTACAAGAATTAAATGTCAGATGGGAAAACGACACAGAAAACCATCTTTCCACTTCTAAGAACAGAGGAAAATATCCCCTGTCAGTAGCTGAGTCAGACAGAAAGTCAGATTATATGGCGTGTATCCTGATGTAAAGTAAGAACCATTCCATTTTAAAACCTAAGGCATCTCCTTAAATGTAAATATATATTTCATATTTATAAAGGGACAATACAGAAACAAGCACTGTGTATCCCGATTTCAATTAGACAGGCTGAATTTGTTTTATTCTGAGATTGAATGATTCCATACTACAAAACAAAAAATATAAAAAACAAGCTCCCAAAACTCTTTGCATACCATAGTCCTGGTAACCTTCCCTGCAACCTTATAAACTCCTATACGAAGCCTTACATCTAGCTAGAGGGGAAAAGGGCAGATGACAATCTCTTCAGCATCCAGCATTCTGTAGCATGGGATGAATATGCTTCTGAACAAAATTGATTCAAATTTCCTTGCAACAAAATAGAAAATATATAACCACTTAACTGCACCTCAGACAAGTCCCCAGTATAAACTGTTCAAGTGAAAAAGATGAGATGATTGCTCAATTCTTTACCCTATTGTGAGGAGGAGCAAAAGGCTGCCTAACACAACAGTTTTACACTTCCACATGGCCAGTAGACTTGAAATTTGTTTTGCTTAAGAGGCTGTTGCAGAAAGCACAAGAGAGTAGTTGACAACTAAAAATCATCTGAAATGAAGGATGCAGAATGAAGGAAGAGGAATAAGCTGACCCACAGCTATTCTGTAGTCGATTCCTAGTTCGTTCCTGGGCCCCGGTCCCTCATCACACAGACTGCATGTTAGTCCTCTCATATACGATTTGTTTTGCCATAAACCAGATGACTTGTCAACAAAATTCAAACATGCATCCTAAAATCCTCACTCTAGGGGCTGCCAAATGAATGATACAATGCACCTGCTTCAGGTTTGGCTCTCTCAACCACACACAATCCTCAAAAATTGTCTGATCAAGTTTCAAAATTTCAGGTGTTTACACATACCACCCCTTAGTGTATATGACACAGACTCAATTTTATGCTATAAAACAGCATTCTGCGGAGCTGTAGCACAGTCCTCATATTGTTTCATACATTTTTAGAAGGGGAAAAAAAAAAAATAGAAGCAAAAGGCACATACAGCCTAAACTTGACTTACTATGTAGACTGGATGCAAGCTGCTCTAGAAGAGGCTATGACTGATTTAAGCAGGGAATTAAGCAACTCCGCCCTGCTTGGATGCAATTAGCAGCATCTATGTTGCTGCAGACTGGCAACAGGGAATGTGATGTACAGTGTTAACAAGGCCACAACCGTATCAGCCACTGGCAGTTCCTTGGCAAATATAGACTAACATATTACCAATTCTATAGCGATATCCTGTCATTGTAGGAATCAGAATAATTTTTTTACAGGATTTTAATCAGTGGTGATTAAGTGCTTTCCAGTCTGACTCAGTGCCATCAAAATGCCCACTATTTTATGCCCTTCTTCAGAAAGAGTTTTCTATAGTTAATGCAGAGTTGCAGTAGTTAAGTCTAAGAAAAACAGTAGATGAGGTGCAGCACAGAGAAAATTTTGTGTAAATCCACAAAACTCCATCTTATTCAAAATTAATGTACCTTGATTTCAATTTTTTTTTGCTGTTGAGATTGATGTAGCTGCCACAGTTGTATCACAACAGAATAAATATCTGTTCATTCTACACACTGCCTTGGTTGGTTATGTGTGACCCCTTAGGCAATCAAATGAAGGTGGGACACATGCTGGCTATTTAACTCATCATCTGCAGCATTTTCAGCTCGTCCTTCATTAGCTGGCACAGGTGGGCAGGGGAGGGGGGAATCTTCAAAAAAACTCTCAAACCTTGGCTTTTACAGTAGGTCAGAAGAGAGGTATTAGCCACATAATATCCCATCTTCTATAGGATTCAATGGTTCTGTAAGCAACAAAATTTGGTTTGATTGCTCACAGAATCAGCATACTATAAATGAAACAGTGATTTAGTTTATGTTAATTTTGAAGTGGAAGGGAAAATATGATTAATGCTTAATTATTTTCTTGTGTATGCATTGACTTGCGCCATTCCAGTGCAAAACAGAAAGAATTACGTCCACAGTCTCGGTTGTAATAATGTTAATATTACAGACCCTTCTTTGATTATTTTGGTTAAAGAAAATTCTGACACATGCATATCAAATAAGCTTTTTGATATTGTTTTTCTATTTCACCTTGAAAGATGGGTAGCTTGGTCAACTGTAGGTAACAGATTGGCTGATTTATACAACATCCAATAACAGAAAGGGAAAATTCTACAGCAAAAAAAGGGACACTCAATAAAAGATGAAAAAAAAAAAAGTAATGTTCAGTCTGGAAAAGTCAGATTCTTTCACTCACCCACCAAAAATACATTTTGTATGAAATAGCAAATGTTCTGTCTGTGTGTCTTTTGGAGCACAAACCTACAAAAGTAAGGAAATTCTGAAATAACTGTAATAAGTGGAAACACCCAGAGACAAAAAATCACAGAAAAAGCTATCTCCTTGGGCATACTCTTATTAAGATCAGATTTTGTTGAGAATTCAGTGAACTAACTCTTTTCCTATATAATTTGTTTAGTTTTAGCTGATTTACATAGAAATTTTCATTTATATTCTAAAATGAAACTACTTGAACAAAACCACATATCGATGCTATCATATTTTGTAATGACTCTGTTGTCCCATAACCAGAATAAATTAACAAAACAACTAAAATGTCAAGTATGTATTGTCTGAAACCTCCGCAGAAATTAACAGCTCTGAAGTTTTTCAATAAATCCTTTAAAGGGCATGGAATTTGCACACAAACACATGCACAGACACACACATGATTACACTAATTCGCAGAAGTTAGTCAAACTTTCCTTAAATTTTTTTAGCAACTTCAATAAATAAACTGATTTATAAAATGAAAGAAGAGTAGGGTGGGGAGGAAATGAGACTGAGAAAATTGAAAAGAAAAACCTATACACATTTTCTTCCAAGTCTTGGAGACATGTAGCATTTTAAATAATCATTTAAACACACGGGAAGATGTTTCTCTTTTCTAAATGTACTGAAAAAATCTATCTATAACTAGGTAATACAAATTCCTATTGCAATGGTACTAGAGTATAATGATTTCCTTCCTGATTTTGTATAAATAATAAAGGACTGCTATGACAGTTTTCCTGCAACTAGCTCAATAGCAAAAAAAGAATAGCAAATAACACCATCTAACCTGTTCTGAGTAGGTGTTTAAAATTTTTAAAGAACAGTTTGCTTTTATTATAGAATTCAATTTCTGTGTCTTTTTTGAATATATTGCTTCTTGGAAGATGAGAAAAAATAAAGTATTTGCTTTTATAAATCTTCCATCTGTACTGAAATCCACAGACAGAAAATTGTTATGCTTTGTAACTGAGGCGAGTTTTAAGTCACTTTATTCTGAATCACAGCAGACAATGATTTACCAAGCACAAGTGATGATGTTATAATCTTCAACTGCGTTGACAAACTATGTACTGTAAATACAATCCTACTTTTTAATACTTACTACCACTGTAAAAGACACAGTGAACACACCCAAATAATTTATTCTGACTACAAACACCAATTCAGTGCCACCAACCAATTAATTGTTCCTGGGCTAACCTCTTGTGCTTTATGGGCAAAAAGTGTATGTTTTCAACTGAACTAGTTCCTTCAGACCAAAGTAACATGAGGAAATACACCACTTGTAATCACCTTACAAATGCTGTTATTGCTAAATTAGGGGAAAAAAATCTACATTAAATTATCCTATGGTGCAATCCTAGTGAAGATAAGGCAGTTTTAGTTTTAATTTGAGTGTTAGTCAAGGCAATGTAATCATTTAACATGCATTAGATCTACAAAGAATTTATATTAATCAGCATTTCAACATGAACTGGATGCATGATTTTTTATGGAATTAAAATACAACTTCTTTGCTGAGTGGCCAGTCTCATTAATATGTGTTAAATTTCAGCTAGTTCGACAGTAAATAAGGCTTGCAAAAAATCATGGTGGCAGAGGGAGAAAGGATACACTTTGTTTCAGGCTTGGGGACGGGTAACTTGAAGCAACATCACAACATTGGTTTATATGTCAGCACTTACCAGGAAAATGTCTACACAGATAAGCGCTTGCACCAAAGGGAGAGAGAGACTTCATGTCTTTGTGTAGGAAAAAGAAGATGTAAGTGCTCAATATCTGCCAGGAAAAGAACTGACAGTATGTTATTCGTACTTTTCATGTTCAAAGGAAAGATGAACTGAATACATTCAAAACATAAACTGCAATCACACATATTACACATACATGTATATTATTTGGTTACAGGAAACATCTTTGTCTAAGTGGAAATCACCTGGCATTGATGATGGCAAGAGAAAAGAACAGGGTCATCCCACCACTAGATTACAAACTGCATCTAAATTCCTTTAGCAAAACATTGGTTTGTCTATGGAACTAAATGTACCTATGAAATATAAAATAGTAAGCCTGTTTCAAAACTAGCTAACTGATAATAAAGATGAAAAGAATGTTGATCTGACCCCAGGATTAACTGTTTGAAGCCTCTGAATTTTACCTAGCTTCCATAAACAGATATTTGGCAACCTGAATCTTTATATTTAAGCTTATACATTGCCTATAAAATTTTTTCTTAAAAAAAAAACAACAACCAAAAACCAAACAAACCAGTATTTATTTATTTCTATACAGATTATGCTGTTAAAGTACTAGAAGATTTCTAGGGTTTGATTTAGGATTCCACATTATCAAAGCTTTGCATAACATTTAGGCATCGGACTGCATAATTGTAATTTTTATGATAGTTTTGTTTCCACCTACCCCACCCCCAGCAGAGCCTATAGAGGTATAACTATTCAAATGGCAGATAAAATTATATATTTACAAATAAATAATTAATAGAACAGCTTATTAAATTGTAATATTATTTGTGGTGACCAGTTGATAAGCCACATTTGAAGCTATATTTTGGGTAATTAAAAATTTGGTATGGTACAGTTAAATGTATGACATTTCTGAATTTTTAGGTTTAGGTACTTAATTCATCAAGAAAAAAATATACCAAGGAACATATTCTGAGATTTTTTTTTTATCAGTACTACAGCCAGAAAATGGAAAGATTAAATAAATGACTGGAAAGTTGCAATATTAGGGTCTGCCAGTGACCTCTTACTGGATACTGGACTAGGATACTTATGAAAGGACATGTCTCATTCTTCTTGTAATTGCAGCTTGGAGTTGGCTTCCTTGGCTTGTAGTTTTAGTACTAAAATGCAGCTTCTGTTTGTCTTTGTCAGCAAGACCACCTGCTTGTCTCGCTAAACAAATGTTCCCCATAGAACAGAAGATTAATGGCTTCTCTGACTTTATTGAATGCAAATATTCTTATCAACTTTAACTGGAGGTGAATGACAGGTTCATTTCTGATGTCATCATGGGGAAGAATATAAATCCTAGAAATTTGCTTTCAGACCCTGTGGTCACATTCACATTCACACATGCACCCCTACACAAACACACCCCTTTAGCACCCCATCATTCTTTTGGGTATATGTGGGGAAGAAACTTTCTGCAGAAGGATCTACACTCTCAATCAGCTCTATTCAATGATTCTTTGGTATTGTCACTAGTCCTCTTTTGCCAGTTTTGTTAAAGTCACTAAGAAAAATTTCCAGTGAGGAGAAGAATATTTCTATTGCCTATGATAAGTTTTATGACATCAATTGCTTAAACTATGAGAGTTCACTACTTAAACACAGGCCATGATATTGAAAAGAACCAACAGTTAGCAACAGAAAACATCATTTGCAGAGTACATAAAATCTCATTGACCCTGTCAAACCCAGAACACACGGGCTTGTCACTACTGATAATTAATTTAAAGCTTACTGCATTAGTTATGTTAATACCAAGGCCACTCCTCTAAAAGGCTAGAACAATCCATACACCAGAATCAAATCAATACCTTTCTATTTCTCTTCCCCTTTGCCATTTTTGCGTGTGGAATATCTTCTTCTAGTCCCTTTCACTTCCCTAAGAAGAATTTAATGTCATTGTTTTCAAGAAATCCTGAGCAAGAACACATTCAAAGACTGGTCCTTGCTGAAACTGTGCATGAACATACAGATAAAGACACTAGCTGGCATAATCATAATTATTTAATTAATACAGTTTCAAATTATTTCTTTCTTTATACCATTAGCAGATGGTTTACTTATGTGTTGTTGTAACATGCACATATATGAGTCTAAGTAATTAACAAAATATAAATTATTAAGTATTTAAGTGAATTGTCAACATTCACCACACCCATCTAAAATTGAACAGCTAATTCATGTAATTAATGATACCAGCTATTACATAGCAAAAGTACCTAATTAGATAGTATTGTATTCTTTAAAATATGGAAGCAGGGATAATTCAGTAATAATTTTAATTTATCAATAGAATTACAACTCTGCTGTGTTGCTTTTTGTGCGTAATAGTATGTGATAATAACTGGATCACAATCATAGACCAGAAATCTTTCTTATTTTCTTATCTAAACCAGTGAATTGCATTTTATAATCATGACCAAACTGTTTCCATTCTTTATTACTTGATTTACTTTTCAATAGATCTGATGAACACTTACACTCACAGATATATTAGTAAAAGCCAGAATATATTTTTAACAGACACATGTTGCGCAGATTTCTTTTACTAGACCTACTTTGCTTTGACTCTTACTTATCTCTCCCAAGTGATGCTGTAGACAACAGAGGAATATGACTGGTTAAAGCATTTAGTTCCTACACTCTTAACAATACCATTGCCCAGAGAGCTTCAAAGTATATGCATTTTGAATACATTGTGCTTAGAGCTGCTGTATGAAGGAGGAAGACAATTTCATTACTTGGAGGCTATCTTGTGACCAACTCTGTTCAAGAACTGATATGCAGAACAGTAATTATACAGAAAAAAAGACCCATCTTATGTCCTTGACTTATTTTCTAAATGGGATATCTGCCACCAATAGTATATAAGTAATGGAAAATGTAGGCCTAGTAATTAGGCATTGATTTCAATTTTAATCTCTGATTTGATCAGACACTAAAAAGTATAGTGAATTTTGCAGCTTTAAATCAGGTTTATCATGCATTCACAGCTGAAAGTGAAGCTCGTTCAGTATGCTATTATCCAGAAAAATAATGTATGAATGAGTTGCAGACAGATATGGATAAGCAGAGATTATAAATATAGATATGGAAAATTTTTGGACACAGTTAACAAATATTGTTATCACTAAGCCATTTTGTCAATACCGAAACTTTGGTCAGTAATCGTGTTTTCTGTGCTGCAGAGCAGCAGCTGCTGAGACATCATTCAGGTTCTTTTATGACTGGTAAAGAACACATCATAAAAATGCAAAGGGTTAAAGTTATTTTTAGTTAGAGGCATCAGCTTGTTTACCATGTTTTACTAATCAGGCTTACTAAATCCACTAAATCTCTCCTGATCTAAGGGCACAAATGGCTATAAGATGCCAGTAATATTCTCCTGTGACTGAAATCTAGACATACACACATACAGACACAAAATATACTTTTTACAGCTGTACTTAAGACTTGCTCACTTGCCCTGCTGGGTCTGCTTTCTTAAGAAGAGTAAGATACAAATATTTTTCCACTTACAGGTTGACCTTGGCTTATCAATTCATTTATTAACCAGTGAAATATCTTTCCAGTGCAGCAGTACACACACACACGAAACCTTGAAATGTGTTTATGAAACTGCAGTATCTACAGCTGCTGCTCTGGAAAGTGATCAGTAGCTATTGTTCAAATGCGGTTATAGGGGGTCTTGAAGCTGAGCAATCCCAGCAACTCTTAGTGCCATTCGTGCTGTTCCCACCCACTTCCCCATGCACACCGGAGGTCTGTGTGCTCAGCTTCTGAAAGTGCAGGTGCAGTGGCTTTGGAGTTCCCAGGGCAGCAGCATGGTTAGGGGGGATTTCAGGCATTAATTATTAGCGGCTTCTGTTGTGCACAGTTGAACTGCTGTGAATTTGGGATTATACAAACCAGACAGGTCTAGCAAAAGCAGTGTTTTACACTGTGTATATTTAGCACAGTTCCATCAGTGTTTTGGTGAAGATTATCTTACAAACTATTCAAATTCAGCAGTAGAGAAAAAACAAGGACACTTAGACAGTTTTAGCAATCAAACCCTCTCAGTTTCTCTCATCTTTAACCTGAGGAACACCTGTCAAAAGCTTAGATCCTTGAAGCCTCTCTATTGCATTCAGCTTTATATGAATTCAGAGAATGTTTCATATAATCACAGAAATTAGACATGAGAATGCCTAAGTCATCCTTTCATTCCTCTGCAACTTAAATACAGTCCAGGGCTCAGTGATAATGTCTAATCAAACAGGAATGGGTCTATTGGGCAAAAGAAATTGCTGTTAAGGACCTGAAATACGCCCATAACATGCATAGGGGAGTTTTACTTCAGTCTAATTGTAGTTTGAAGCCTAGTGTCCATTACTGGTTGGAGCAAATAAGCATATTCCTGGAAAATGGTCTTTGGTTTAGTTGAACCAGATAGGAATCTCAATTGCATGCCATGAAGCTGCTCCATGATGAAAACCAATGCACAGTAAGGAGATGAACTTCTAAAGCTCACTCATCATGATGCAGGCATACCTGGTGAAGCCTTCTGATGACTGACTCTGAATGCAGGGCACCCAAAATGTAATGACATCATTGCTGGATTTTTTCTTCTTGAAAGCCAGTCTAACATGTTCTTTATTTGCTTTCATCTTATCCATCTCTTGTTCATCCCACACACTTTTTGCTGTTCAGTGTTTTGGAACTTCAGATATTCATAGTCATACTTCCCAGGAGAGCTTCAGATACCTGAGATATACACTAGGGACAGGAAAAAAGAAATCAATCTGTCCTTTCAGTGCTTCAACCATGGCCACTTCTGGTAATACAGACACTACTGCTAGTCCATTCTCAAAAATTTCAAGTGGACACCTTGGGCCAGTGAAACAGAATTATTTTTTAACATGATTTTGAGGTGTGATTCAGTGAACAGCCAACCTGTGATCCCAGCAAGAGTTGTTTTTCTTTCACTTGATTATAGTCATTAACATTACAAACAACTGTCCATCTCTGTTCTAGGTCCACTGATTCTATACATTTAAAACTGTTTACTCTTAATTCTCACATAGGTTTTATAAGCAATGTATTTAAATCCATGTTACCTCAGAGACTCAAAAATATTTAATCCCTAAAATTTCACTTAGTACAAATTCTTTTTTATTTCCACATTTTTATTAATTAGTTATGGTTTTATTTCATTTGGCTTCTTTAAAAGCTAATGATTTTAATTTTAGTCAGAAGAATGACTAATTGCAAAAAATACAGAGAGGAGAAAAAAAAAAGATACTGGATTGTGTGCTGTAAGCTTGGAAAAACAGTTTCCACACAAAATGAAGCTATATCCTCTGATTTATTTCCCAGATTGTTTACTGGCACTCTCAGTAAATGGTATATTTTTAGGTCAATATTTTGTATTCATTGGGTTATTCACAGAAAAAAAAAAATCATAGTTTCCTATCTGTAAGAGAAATCTGTTTATTTTGCTGTACAACAAGAGCTTGCTTAAAATTTTAAACAGAACTTCTGATAGTCAAAAGGAAAACAACTAGAGAAGGGTATTAGCCAAAATATCTGTCAGCTAAACAGAACTTGTAAATCCAGTCAAACAACTAAAGGGCATTGCACTGTCAAATCATCACATTGCAGATCCCTGCCCTGTGGTTTGCTGTCTTTTAGAGAAGGATGCAAACTGTTTAGCTTTCCCAAACCCTCCCCCCTTCCATCTGCCTACTGACCCATGCAGCTGCCTTAGCATTCGCATTCACTCCACTGGAAGTTTCATGACTGCCTTGATAGGAGAAAGTAAAATGTTGCAGTGACAGCAGCTTCAATGGGACTGAGCAAAGAATGATGGAGAAGACTAAATGTGTTATATCTATGGTTAGCTGAGAATTAGATAAGAAAAATTCATGAATCACTGTGCACCAGAACTGTCAGAACAGAATGTTTTAGGAGAAAAATGAAAAATATACAAAAGTACAAAACCTGAAATTCTAGTTTGTGTCATCATAGGAAGGGAAGGCAATATTTGTAAAGAAGATGCACTGCACAGAAATTTAACTCCTGTAATGCAGAATGCAAGCATAAATACTTAACCTGCTAAAAATCATATTATATTCTACTGAGACAAGTTTATAAGAAGACAGTCTTATCTGTTCTTGACCATAGTTTCCTTCACCCTAGCATTTAGTGAAAATGCATCCTAGAAGGTAATTGAGCATGCTTTTCTTCCTTCCTCTGGGGCCCATAAGGTTATTATTTACAAAAGAATATTTAAAAGAGTAACAAAGTGATGGATCTCTACAGAATAGTTTCCTTAAATATTCATGCAAGTAATCTTCTGAAGGGGCACATACCAGTTGGTAAGCTTCCTCAGGATTCACTGAGGCAGGATACCCTGTAGACATGGCAAGCGAGGAAAAATTGCAAACCATTATACTTCACTAGAGTGCAAAATAAGCTTAGCCTCAGTAAAAAAGAACATTCTCTGGAAATTCAGTGCAGCAAAAACATGTTATTTCAGGTAAAGTTTTGCACAATTAAAAAACCTTCAGGTGACATGGAAGACATTGTGTGTGATAGCCTGTATTACATTTGTATTATCTTGAACATTATATTTCTGTTTGTTACTCTATAGGCAACCCAAGAAAACTGCCAAATTCAACATCTCTGGAGGTAAGGTTGACACCACAAGATCTTCATGGAATTTACATACAGTGTTGCAATTAACTGTATCTAAATTTAAAAAAGCTATCCAACCACAAACTCAAGATTCATTCCAGTCTGAAGCAATACACTTTTATTCCCCATTCTCAACATACAATGTTAGCTCTGTTTATTTGTGCAAGCTGTATCTCTGGGCAAAATAGATCAAGGACTTCCAATTATTTTTGGTGAAACTCAAAGTTTAAGAGAGATGACTATTCTGCTAAATGATAGTAATCTCTTTAATCATAGTGAGTTGAGTTCAATAGTACAATATTTACTGCTGATGTCTTAGAACGATTTGAAGTCTTTGCTTTTGAAGACAGTGGTAATCACAGGGAAACTGGAGCCAATTTTTTGAATAAAATGCACTGTTCTGTACTCTACAGTACCATCGTTAAGAACTTGTGAGCAATGGAATTGTAAACACTTTAGAAATTGTTTTAACTAAAGCTTTTGGTAATTTTTATCTAAGCAGAAAATTGCCAGAGAAAGTCTCTGCATAACACTTGCCAGTTTCACTTTTGAAAACAAACACACAGACGTGCTCACTATGCAAAACAATATAGTTTCACATAAACATTGTCATAAAAGTGGAACCAAAGTCCAGAAAATATGTCACTGAAATCTGGCCAATGTTAATCCTATCCCTTATCCTGCTCTTCTGCCTGGGAAATGGTTCTTCACCTCTTTCTCCCTGCACATTTCTGTTTTGAGCTGGGTTTTTGGAAATTGCCATGATAATATTCCAGCAGTTAAAGGTACTAATCTATGAAGCCACCCACTTGCCTTTCAGCCATCCCATGAAACATACACCACTTGTGCTCATTTGTTCAATGATGGAACATGCATCATTTCCTTTTATACTTCCAAACAACATTCCTCAATCAGTCAAAGTTTGCCACTAGTACCCCACTAAGACAGTATGTTATTAAAGCTACTAAATACATCACATCTCACAGCCTGTTCTGTCTATAGATGAGGATCATATGCTTTCAAAGCCTTTCTACTTTCCTGCTTACATAATTCCTCTTTCGGTTAAATGCTTTGTCCTTTCTCCTGTAGTCTCCTAAAGTCTAGGACTAGACTCAAGCAGCACACGTAGCATGATTACTCATACCTTTCTCAACCCAACAATTATGATTTACCTTACTTAACATTATTGTAAATGCAACCTACATGCATAAATTCTTGATCATCTACACCAATATACCCTTTAACACAACTACGATGTGTTTTTAATCTGTGAAGATTATCTGGTATGTATCTGTAGAAATTACTGGACCAGTATTGATTTTATTGCATACAGTAAAATAATAATGAATGGTTGAAGAAAACATCTTTAAGGCTTATTACAGTACTTACTTGAACGAGAGTACGACAAGAGCCACTCATGGGAATTATCTAGCTACTCTTCATAGGCAATTGCACACATTATCTAAAAGCAACTGTGAAACAAACAGCATTCCATTTCCAAACTGACACAGTAGATATGGCCCACTGCTCAAGGTGCTGTATTTCAATTATCTTGAGGGACAACTTTAGCAAATGAACCCAATTAAGTCTAGTTTTTATCAGTCACAACATTGTCTGGCCATTACCATTTTCTAAATGTGAAGTTTGTTTGCAAATGCTTACAGCATGGAAAAGCCCAAGACAAGAGAAAAATATTTCTGAAGTACTGGCATGATTTTTTGTATCAGAGAATGTGTGAACGAAAACACTGTGGTGAAGAATTGCACAAAGCATTTGCTGATTTTTGAGTAATGAGAAATTAACCTCAAACAATACAAGAGATGGATGTTTGCCTAAATAAGAGTTAAAGCCTATTTACCTCCTCTCTCCCTTTTTTCTTTTTTTTTCTTTTTAACAGAAGTTTATTGCTTCTCAGCACCTTTTTCTGTCAGATCCCTTAGCTTTGTTTCAGTTACAATCTGACAATAAAATGTACCTTCCCAGTTCTCAATAACTTTATGGTGTAACTAATTAACCTTTGTTCCTTTACAAGTGTGCCTATTAAAAACAAAGAAGCCACTATTTTTTCTCCCATTTACTTCTGTCTGGAAAGATTTTTAAACTTCAGAAAATGTGAATGTTTGGTCTTAACAAACACCCACAAGTTCAAATCCATTCTAACACTGACCTGAACTATCTCAACCCCATTGAAAATAAGTCAGAGATGACCAAAGACTTAGATTTAGCTCTCTCCAGCTCATACCGGCTGTATGAAACTATCCTAGAGAGACTCCTGCATTTCTTCTTCAGTACTAGGCAGAATTAAGAAAATCTATTAATTTTCAACATTAGGAAAGGAAAAGTGAGATCAGATACTGTTCATACTTAAGGAAAAAAAAAAAAAAATCCCACAACCAAACCAACCCTTGGGTAAAGTGAGACACAGAACAAACTTTTGATGCTTGTGTTTTGTCCAAACTGACTCAGTCATGCTTGGTCTTAAAACCAAGGCCTCAATCTTTGGCCTCAGTTTCACAGTGAAAAATAGTTTGAAAAACTTCTTTCATTTCACTTGTTCCCAGATACTCATATTTAATACATTTGTGCCCACTGTTTTCTTGAAAAACAAGTGATCTGGAATTCAGTTACTCAAAGTTCCCTTTTTTCTTTCATCTGATGAAATACCTCAGATCACCAGGGTAATAGTACCTTGCTGCGGGATGTAAGGAGGCAAAGACCTGTGAACATCACCTAGGAAAATAGACTTTCCCTCTTTCCCACCTTTAAAACTGCCAGTTCTGAAGTTGTAGGTCACAGAACATAGAAGGGGAAGTGCTTTGATGAATAATTACTAGTAGTAACATCCTCCTGTTTCTTTATTCCCTTCTTGTTCTACCTTGCAGAATACTGGTGTATACAGGGTGTAGCTGTCTAGTCAGAGATAAGTTTGGGCAGCTTCAATACTTCTGTGAACTTAAATTGCTTCCATTACCTGTGGCTAGCTGACAGCCTACTGTGAAAGGGTGAACTAAACACCATGTGTTAGCATTAAAGGTTTCCAGTGCATCCTTTTTTTTTCCCCTTTAATCTAGAAGTTTACTGTCACAGATGATGCACAGACCAACCCCTTTGCTTAGCAATCAGGTTAACATATGCCTTCAGCTGATGACTGCTTGCATTCTAGTACCTAGGGCTAAAATAACATGTTTATTTTGGACTTTCCTGTGCAGGATGGAGGACAAGGAAATAAAGATACAAAAATTCTGATTGTGCTGTGGTGTTTTCAGTTTGGATTTTTGAAGGTCAGTGTTTTGCTCATAATCTGATTTGATTTGCTGTTACTTCTGCTGAATGGCACAAAAAAGCTGAGCCTAACATGAGGAAGGATCTTATGGTAGAGGAATTTTCTTAATAAATCCCATGTCCACAAATTTCAGAAGAACTCATAACCTGTTAGAACAGACAACTCTAAGGACAAAAAGAATTTCTCTACTCTTTTCCTCTGCTAAGGGATAAACTGTTTAACCTCTCATTCCCATGAATTGAATGCTCAGATATGTAAGCAATTATCAGAGTGAATGGAAGTACTGAAAATTGTTTCTGAAGTAAGGAAAGGATTTTTTAAGTCAAAAAAATTGAATATTGAGGCTCATGAAACATAGGGATAGAAGAAGAAAGTGAGCAGTATTCTCCCATGTAGTTTTCAGGAAACAGTTGATAGTTGTTTAAACAGCATGAATCACTTAAATTTTTTAGTGAGGATAACTAATGTGAAGACTCCTTACAAATGCCACTCAAATTCAGAGCAGGTGATTTATGACCTCAAAAATATTTTCCTGCACAGAGCAACCAAAGGTAGCAGTTGGACTTCACTGAAGATGTCACACAGCACACCGGTCTATCAGGCAAACAAGGAAAGCTCTGAGGGGGTTAAAAGTCAGTCACAAGACATGGGACCAGTGCCAATAAACGTGTACCTGGCCAGCCTTAAATTGCATTTTAGCTGCCAACCGTACATTTTCAGATCTCCAGAGGAAGCTGGTTCCTTCGTGTGGATGAAATAGACAGAGGTAGCTGTTGAAATGGAAACTACTGCATCAAACAACTTGGAAACTGATTGAATTTAAAATTGGACTTTCTTATTCCTCGAGTTTTGCCTCAGAATGCATTGAGGGGATGCAGGTGGCTGATAAACAGAAATGTATCACTCAGCCAAGAGGTTAAAAAACCCCTCCAAACAAACAAGAATTTTGTCTTTTGGGAGGGGAAAAAACCCGCAACAAATTCAACAATGACATATAGAATCAGGCTCTTATTAGGTGTAAATCAGAGGAGCTATTCTGGTTTACATCAACATTACTAAACTGAGGCCTAGATTTCTCAGTTAAGCCCATGTAAAGTTAATGGAATAATATATTAACTTTGAATATCATTACATAAAAAATCTTAATCCAATATTCTTTCAAGCCTAGAATTAGAGTTGGACTTGAAATAATATGTACATATATACGTATGTATGTATCCCCTAGTAGGAAGAATAAATTGTCATTTTTTAAACCTGCACATAAACACAATAGAAAGCATGTTAATATTTCCAAGTACGACATTTCACAATAAGAATCCCTAGAATTAGGGTTATCCTTGTATTATGAAGAAAGTGCCGGGCTCACATCCTAATTTTCCTCCCCTGTGAGATTTCAGGTAATTCTGACATGGGGCACTCAGGTTGTGTCGTTTCTTTCAGTATCAGCTGGAACTACATTCCATTTATACCAGTGAAGAAACCAGTTTAGCATGTGCTTTCAAATGAGTCCAAGACATAAATGGACTGCTGTTTACCACATGAGTACCTACCTTCTCACCACTGATGGTTTCAGTGCCTGCTTCTAGTTTGTACATAGGAAAGAGAAAGTCTGTATTTCCTGTGAGAATTTTTCAATTGACACACATTCAAAAAAATACAAAGACATAAAAAATAAGGAAAATATTTAATACCCAGGTAAAAATTCTGTAACAGATTTTACTGTGACTCTTCATTGAATATTAGTCATTCTTGGCAATATGTCAAATTAATAGTTGCTCAGCCTTTATCTTAACTGAAAGGAGGATGTTAGAGTGAGCTTACCCTCATATGGTGTCACCATCAATAGCAACGATAAAAGTGTACATAACATTGTAGAAAAATATGTATAGAGAATTCATTGTATTTCATTAATCTCAAATCTACAGATACCCTTTTCAGGTTTACTGAAAAAAGTATGTTTTCCAACAACAATTTTCATAGTGAGAACTCAGTTAAATTTGTCATCACTGTTGGTGAAGTGCTGTAAACCAAACTGATGACCCAAGGTCCTGAGTGATTTTTTTACTGGTACCATAGCAAAATATTTTCTGATATAAACCAGAAGCTGAATCCCACCTCAAATATTTTTTTTTCCTTGATATGTCTTTTTTAGTGAACTTTGAAACACAAGAGAGAAAGTCACAGGTTAAAAGCTATCCTTTCTTTACAAAACCAAATATACAGTAACTACACAGCTCTACTGATAGCAACACTTAGCAGGATCATATAACAACTTCTCCTTTCTTGATCACTTCCAAGCTGGAGATAGAAAAATAAAGCATGAGTTCTTGGCCACCATGCCATTATTGTATAAAGTATCACAGACCGTCTTTCTCTAAATCATCAAAGCGAAAAAGCTTGAGGAAAGATGTTTGTCTTGGTACCCTTCAGCTCTATGGTATTACATTACAGTGCCAACAGTTTCACATAGGCCAAAAAGTAGGGATAGGGGTAGAAAAAGAATGGAATGGAATAAAAGCCATGTTAGTCTTAAATGCCCCCACACTTTTACAACTCACATCTACAAATTCAGATCTTTCCAGGGAAGATCTTTGTGACAGATGAGGCATGGAAAGTTGAGAACCCAAAGCACTACCTGCTAACTGATGAGGTGCTTAGGAGGCTCTGGATTGCGTGCCAGCAGGGGGTCATTTCCCCAGTGCCTGAAGTAAGGATGAGACAGACTTGGTGTTGGCAGTTGCATTTCCTTCAGAAGAGGTTGTTTCTTCAGTACAGCAGACAGACACTGTGAAGGAAGGAACCCCCTCATTTCTCTATGGGATTTATCACAACTCACTCAGACCTCTCAGTGTCCAACACACACCAGATTTCTCTCCTGGGAAGTGTATTTAGCCTGGAGATACACTGAACAACTGTGGGTTTTGAGGGCTATACTTACATATGAGAACATTTCTCATACATTAATGACAGTGCTATCATCTCAGTAAGTGTGAGAGTTTTATTTTTTGATCATGAGGGAAATAAATAGATGCATCTTGATGACTCCTCCCCCCACCCTATATGCAAGTAGAAAATGTATTTATGAAGTAAAATAGAAACAGTTCCTGACTTGCTGAAGATAAAAGTAATGAGATTTAAAAACATAAAAATTGCCATTTTATAAGACCAATGGTCCTAATTCTTGTGCCAAGTGCATCTCATGCCTCTGTATTCAGAGACAAAAATATCCAGTTAAGAGTTAGTTCTAGATAATGACCTCAATGTTTTAAAAAAGAAATAGCCATTATCAGGCCAATTCATATTGTACCAGTCTTTCACAGCCCAGGTAGATCAAAAGCTAGATCAAAAAATAATGTCAACAGTAAAAGAAATAAAATTAGAATAATAAGTGACCTTGTGTAACTATAAGACCTGTTTGACTTTCAGGTAAAAATCAAAAAACTTCTATGGAGTGAGCACTCATTTTTATATTAATCTTATTTTTAGCCTAAGTACAACAGTGATATATTGTACTCTGAGGAATAAGAAACAAGCATCATGGTTAACTTAATAGGAAATTTGACTTTGAATTTATTTCCTATTTAAGCTTCGAGATTTTTTTTCACAAAGACAAGAATGTTTTGGACTATTTTTAAAGAACAAACAGAATTCTCCCTGTTCGTATTCTGTCTAGAGACTAAAAAGTGCTCTCTGACAGCTGAATTAAATCCTCTTTGAGGTGGCAAAATGGAACCCCAAGTACAGTACTTCCCTGGCATAATATCATTGAACAGTTCTAAGTCCTTTGTTCTTTCTAAGCCTACTTTGAAAAAGGAAAAAAGCAAAGATGTGCATGTGATATAATGGGGATTTTTCTTTGGTTGTAGTTTTTCTTTCTTCCTTTCTCCGTGATTTATATGACTGCATAGGAAAATTTGCAATGGTCAGAGACCAGAAAGCTCTTCTATTGTAATTCTCTCTCTTTTTTTTTTCTTGCTAACAGATGTACCCTTTCTTCCTCTTCAGATGCCTTTCAAGCCCCTATTTAAACTACTGAGGTTTTTTTTAGTGCCTTCACGATACTTTAAATGTTTCAGTCTCTGTAGATGCAAAGTAACAAGAATGCAAGGTGACCTGTTTCATAATCAAAAGAAAACTAATAGAAACTCATTGCTCTTGAAATAGAGAGAGAAAATTTCCAAACCTCAACAGTATGGGTAGGTTACATTTCAAAGAGAAATACTTAATGTGTGTCCTCAAGACCACCTAATATATAATTACAGCATTATCTAATTTGGCACATATTTAATTTGCAGTTTACAACCATATATAAGCTTATCTCTCATTGTAACAAAGTGGACATTTAATCAGCAAATCTAAAAAGGGGCATACATAATGCAGACTAACCTCACCACTTTGAAGGAAATTTTAATTAAATTTTGGTCCTAAAGAAGTTGACAGAAATCTTCGTATTTTGCAAAATAGGTCTAACTGTGATAATTTATAAGCGATATTCATATTGCTGTATTCCTAAATGTTCTAGTTTCATTATCTTGTGTAATAGTTTGGATTTATTTTGTATTTTAAAGTGGTGATTTTCTACCTTGCAATATCATTGCTATTAATTTTATGTACCATACCACATTGTAAGACACAGTATTTCGGAGGCTTTGCTTAAGCTATATTTTTATCAGAGGCCCATAGTTTAAGATACAGTGCTGTAAATGAAAATGATTAAATTGGTGATTTACATCTATAAGTTACTAGACAAAAATTTTACACTTTACAGTTATGTTTTTGCACTGGAATTTTAATAAAAGGTGATTATCTAAAGACAGAATTCTAAATAGGATTTGCAAACTACATATATAGTAGAAGCAATATGTGCAACTCGGAAACTTCATTCATTTGCATTGGATCTGAACTGAAGATCACTATAAAGTTTGATTGATTTACCATACTGATAATCATAAAACAAATAATAAAAAAATATTGCATTAGATTTTAACTCTAATGGAAAGGCTTAAATATGAGTTTGTTAGGTATGTTAACAAATATTAATTTATTCATTTTTTCAATTTAAGAGACATAGGAATAAATTGACATACTTAGTTTCACAAAAGAACCTGTTATGGAATAAAATCAGGTCCTTGGAATTTTAGGCCAAATCTTTAATTCAAAGGTTTTTTTTTGTTTGTTTTGTTTTATGAACACAAATATAATTTCATTCTTGGGTAATAGGAAGCAGAAGCAGTTATTTTATTAAAATCCATCACTCTTCAACTATGCCTAAAATTTTTTCTTGATGTTTTTTCTTGCTGTAGATGGCATCTCATACTAATTGAAATTCTAGCTTAGTAGGCAATAGACATTGCAAAACCTACAGGAACAAAATGTCCCTTTGGGTCATGAGCAATTTATGGTAAAGCGACACAAAATGGTAAGTTTCTGAGTGGGAATTAGTTTGTACCCCACCAATAACTGTTTCAAACCAGATGCCTGTGCTGCAATATATCACACTCAAGAGTATCTATAGGAGCTACTACTATCTCTGAATTCCAAAATTTACTGCAGTTCTGTTCTAGATGGTCACTTATAAATTATTCCGTTACGTGACCCTTTTTCAGCACCACAGAGAGTAGGAGGTCCTGACTCTGCTGAGCATCTTTCAGATCAGTTTCTTTTCATTCTAGTCCAAACCATGATATCATTTAAAATATGTATATAACTAATGACAAGTAGATGTAATGAAGAGAGTACAGGGAAGAGCAACAAGACTGTGAGAATTTTAGAAGGAATAATCTATGAAGAAATTTTGAACCAACTGAATTTGGTTTAGGTTGAGAATGAAAGATAATGTGATTAGTCTTTCTAAAGGAAACAAATGTACACAGAGGACAGTAAGTTAGAGTTCACCATGTCTATCAGGTGTAATTTAATTTGAAGTGAGTACAAATATTAGCAGATATATGTTAACTGCAAGAGAAGTAATATTGCTTGGCAGAGATAGCAGAATGATAATTATTCTGGATTTTAAAGAAAGCGTTGGGCAGGAAATGTGTATGATCTCTCTGTTAGATTTTATCAAGTGGTAGGAAGGTAGGGTTCTCCTGTCTCTAATTCTAAACTGCTACTGGTGAAAAAAGTGAGTACAAATATTAGCAGATATATGTTAACTGCAAGAGAAGTAATATTGCTTGGCAGAGATAGCAGAATGATAATTATTCTGGATTTTAAAGAAAGCGTTGGGCAGGAAATGTGTATGATCTCTCTGTTAGATTTTATCAAGTGGTAGGAAGGTAGGGTTCTCCTGTCTCTAATTCTAAACTGCTACTGGTGAAAATGTACTTTTTTGGTAGCGCAAACTTAGGTGTTTTAAAATACCCTGATTTCTAAAGCGTGTTGATCATCTAGGCTCTTATAACCATATTTATAGATAGTTTTTAAAGTCACCTATCCAAAATGGAATTACTCAGACTCATCTGTCACTGCCTTGATTATATAATGAAGGAGAAAAAGTTCAGATAACCAACTAAAAAGAGAAATAAGATCACCAATATATTCAGATGAACCTTGCCAGAACAAAGAGACCACAATGCCAGGGTATGGTCGTGCTTAGATTCTGAAATCTGTAGGTATGTACACAAATTCACCCATACATATGGAGATTGTATTTGTTAACCAAAATTGCTAATGTTTTCCTTTAAGTACTGAATAAAGGATACTTAATAATTATGAAAACATCTATTACACCTAAAGTATACCATTTCACTGCAGGATCACACATCTTCAAGCACTTTGTACTATTTACAGTAAGTCATACATAGCACAACCTATTTAGAGCTATGTAGAGATCAACTAGTAAGACTGAAAAACAATAACTAGCAACTCTAATAGAATTCCAGAGAGGTAACATCAAATTAGTTTTGGTGAGTGATTTACATACTAATTGACTAGTTTTGTAGTAGTATCAAATGGAAAGAGTTATTATTTTCCCCAAATGTTCCTCAAAAAATTAATGATCCAGAAAAGAACCATGTAAAACAGGTAATCACTCGTTAATTGATCTGCTACCAGTACTGTATGAAACACTGAGTAATACATCTGCTACAGAACCTTGAGAATGTATTTGTTAGTTAAACTGTGCCTTGGGATAAGCAGCGAAGATGAGCACCCAAATATTTATTACAAGACCAGAAAGTGCTGACAGCTCATTAGTGAGATAAATATACATTCTCTGTGAACTCAGAGATACCTGCACACACTTCAAGATCTGTGAATCTGACAAAGACCCCACCAGATAATCCACCACAGTACCTGCTGCGGAGCTCTTTGTTCTCACAAAGAGAAAAGCAATAAGTAGTGTGAACTATAATTTCCTTCAACCAAAAAAAAAGCTGTGATGAGGATAAGCACGAATGTGCACAGAGGCTGTAAATCATAACTTTCAGAACATTGGCTGAGTAGGAGTGTTTTTTGTCCTCTCAGAGTTTGCTTTGTTTTCTTAAAGTTATTAAAGGTCATTAAAATCCATTTTGCACACTGGAATGCATAAGCTTTACTTTTCACTTCTCAAGGCTCAGACTACCTTGACTTCTGGTAGAAAAGCATAAAGAGTAACCTAGGGAGTAATGTGGAAATGTTCATGCTGTGTATTTGCACATCAATCTCTGGCATGCTTTTAAAGCACATTGCTTCTTCATAAATACAATAGGATCTGAGCATGGGATGGTAAAAAAGGATGAAGAGGAAAGAAATACTGAGTGGTTTGAGTGCACATCCAATGGGTTATTTTTTTATGCTCTTGGCAAACAAGAATTGCAGAAGGCTTTTATGACTTTTAACCTCTGCATTATACCTTTATTGAGTGACTGTGCAGAAAAAATTTTGTTCAGGGAGTGATATCTGAACAAACAAAAGCCATGCAGCATGAGAATGCTCTGGAATCTGAAAGAGGTTGAAGAAATAGAAAAGACAAAGATGCCGTATGACTCAACCAACTCATCCATTCTACATTCTTTAAACATATCAAACTAGAGCATATTAATCAACCAGTGCACAGGTGAAGATACTCTGAATAAATTTCTAGCCAGAACTGATGACTCTGGAGAAATTTGGGGTTGTAGTCTAGTAAATGTGTAAATAGTAAATTATTTCAGCATTCAGTGAAATATGATAGAATTTAATGGTGTATCATTGACTTCATTTTCAATTAGATAAATTCTATCCACATTTGCAGTCTGAGATGGAATATAGAATAAGGCTGCCAGATGCTTGTGCTTGTTTTGGCTGGAATAGGGTTAATTTTCTTCAAAGCAGCTAGTATGGGACTATGTTTTGGATACGTACTGAAAACAGTAATGTTTTCATTATTGCTGAGCAGTGCTTACACAGAGTCAAGGCCTTTGCTGCTCCTCACACCACCCCACCAACAAGTAGGCTGGGGGTGCACAAGAAGCTGGGAGGGGACACAGCTAGGACAGCTGACCCCAACTGACTAAGGGGATATTCCCCACCATTTGATGTCATGCTCAGCATATAAAACCAGGGGAAGAAGGAGGAAAGGGGGAAAGTTCAGAGTGATGGTGTTTATCTTGCCAAGTAACCTTTACTCGTAATGATGCCTTGCTGTCCTGGAGATGGCTGAACACCTGCCTGCCAATGGGAAGTGGTGAATAAATTCTTTATTTTTGCTTTGCTTGCATGTGCAGCTTTTGCTTTTCTTATTAAACTGTTGTTATGTCAACCCATGAGTTTTCTCATTTCTACTCTTCTGATTCTCCCATCCCAGCAGGGGAGTGAGTGAGCATCTATGTGGTGCCTAGTTGCTGGCTGCAGTTAAACCACAACAGTGCTGAATCTGATGTAAAAGATATATAATACAGAAACAGCATTCACATGAAAATACTACTTTTAATTTTAATATCATTCTCTAGATATAACTGATAAGAAAGAGAGTAGACAACACAGAAATAATTGTGATCACCCAAAAAACTGAGAGGTGAAACAAACTGTCTTGAGTTGCACTATTGTAAATGGTGTGTAGAAAAAGAAGAACCCTGTTTTCATTACGTGGCTGATAACAGTGTTACCTTATCTTGATGCATACATATCACAGCAGAAATCATCAACATAATAAAGGACATGAAAAAAAAAAGTGAAATATCAAGTAATATTTTTTTTTTTGACCTTTGTGAGGCCCAAGGACAAGAAAAAACATTCAGTGGAGAATATTAATGAAGAACCCATTTTTTTAGTTATCAGGACACATTCATAGGGCCATTGAAGCCCCTAGACATTATGTAAAGAGACAGTAAGGAAGAAATGCATTTGATCTGAGGACATTCTTTATAGTTTGTCCTTGCTTTTGGAAGCAGAAGTCACCAGACTCTTGGGGAAGCTTCAGTTTAAAACATCCAGCATAGCTGTAGTCCCAATTACACAGGGTATGGGGAGAGGAAAGTTGTCAGAATGAGAGCGTGAAAATTATTTCAGTGAGACTTCAATGCATTTTTAACTGCATTTCCATTAAAGACCAGTTTCAGAGATTGGGGCTAGATTTTTAGCTCTTCATTAAGAGAGACTTCTCCTTTTCTCTGACAATTACCTCTGTACTAAAGTTTCACTTTTACTTCTTCCTTCAGTGGCACTGGTGATGAACTATACTCCTGCCTTCCACAGCTACCACTGCCATCAGCTGCAGGCTGTTTTTCAGTTTTGTTTTTCTCTCCTGTTTTATATTCTTTTTGTCTTTTTCCATTATGTTGAATAATGTGTAGGCCAGAAGGATGTATGTGGTATGATGAGACTAGTACTCTGTATTTTTTAGTTCTTTATTAATACTTTTATTTCATTATGTGATCTTTTTTTCTGCTTTTCATGGACTAAAGCTCCCAAAATTGCTGTCTACAGCTAAAGCTCAGCTAATTCGTTTGAAAATAAGAGTAAAATCTCTACAGACTTTGACAACACACATATTTTACTGGCCTGTGTAGATATATGTATATTTTACTCTGCAATTTAGAGAAAATGAGATTAACAATGTCTAATCTTGGACATCTGGTACAGTTAGCTGTTGCCTATAATGTACCATAAATACACTATAGAATACTGAGCTGAAGTTTTTTCTTATTTCATCTTTTCAAATCTTTAATCAGTGAATGAAAAAATATTCCAGGTTTTTTTTTTTTTTAATTTCCTTTATAACATTAAGTGGGAAATAGTCAATTGAATGTGTATCTCTAACTGAGGGAAATAATTTTTATGTTCTCTGTCTTGACAGAAGAAGCACAACAAATCAACACCTGAGTCTGGAAAATATAAACTCTTTCTAATGTAAGAAACTGAAATCAGAAAAAAGAGAGCTGTAGATGTATCAATTTTTTTTTTCCTATATTTTTTGTTAATACTCCTTGAGAGGAGATCTTTTAGTAAGGACTGAGCCATATACAACACAGGATGATACAAAGAGGTAGTAAGGAAATTATTTAGTTTCTAAGTGTTCATAAGAGCTGAAGAAATCTGGATAAAAGTACTGCTATATTAATTTTAGCAGAGGGAATCAAAAGTGAATGAATGTATCAATTGCATTTTCTTCTTTTAAAATCAGTGTTGTTATCAAAGATGTGAGAAGATGGTGTAAGTTGAAAAACTTCATGGGTTTATGTAACTGTTGATATTTTTTAACTAATCATCAGCATTTATGAGAAAGAAAACAAAGAAGTACATGATTTTGCATATGGAAATGCCTTTTCATTCCAGTAACTTTCTCAAACTGGTCTTATCATGTAATAGCTGATTAATATCCCTACCTGAACAGGTCTGCCTGTGGTCAAGTTCTCCAGACCACTTGCCTACCCCTAGTATCACACTACTTCCACAATGAATTACAGGTACAGATATTTGGTTGCAGCATCTTTCACTCCTGTAAGTACTTTAAGCTCAGTTATGCAAAGAAAAAGCAATGAAGTCATGACTAAAATGAACAGCAAATGCCTGCAGAGTATATGACTTCATCAGCTGAAGTTTGTTCAAGTATGACGTTCATATCATCACAAATAACTTTCACATCTTCAAAAGTGAATTATTCTTGGAAATAAAATACTAATATTAAAAAGGTCAACATTTCTTAAAAGCATAGTTTAACATTTTCTAATTATTATGTAAGAAATTAAGAAAATTAATTTTCTGACAGAGGTCGTAGAAAAAGCAGGGAGTGGAGCAGCAGTTCATTTGCCATAATACACTGGAGAACACGTCTGGCTCCTCAAGAAGCAACAGGTTTAGATTACCTCCGAATATAGCATGATGGACTAGATAGTCTGTTTCAATCTGGCAATTTTCTATGAACCTTTGTTCAGAGCGGACCAGATGTCTGTTGTTTTGTTATGAATTAACTTTTAAATTGTTTAAAAAAATACTTCACATACCAAGGCCACATGCATGGCACAGCTGCATTTTAACTGCTCTGCTGTAAGTTTCTGTCATTAATTACTAGAATTCTGGATGTTCGGCCAGGTTTGCTTTGTTTTGTTTTGGGGGTTGTTTTTTTATGGGTTTTTTGAAGGCTACATGCCCACTCTATTGAAAAGAAGAGGAAAAAAAAATTGAGAATGGCAACTGCTAAAGCATCAGACCAACATTTTTTTGCATTGCAAACTAAGATTTGTGTACACATAAAATAAAATGGATGAATTCTGAATATACAGAGAGAATTCGCAGGGAAAATGAAAGTGACATACAGATAGAATTTGCTACTTTGATAACACAATCCACTGAATAATAGATTTTCTGATTCTCATGATTAGTTGTGTTTAGTTTTGTAGGAGGTGCTCACACTCACATGACAAAAGTTTATCCCTTTTTTCTTCTTTTTTTAAACTTAAAAAAATATCAAACCCAATTCTTTGAAGAGAACATTTCAGGACAAGTATTAGAAAATTGACTCAAATTTCCAATTCAGATTATTGTAGTCAACTCACCTAAATGAATATATAAAACAACCACTTACTGTAAACCAGAAACTATTCTCTTCCTCTTTCATATTCTTTCATATATAGATTTTCTCTGTTTAAATACACACAGAGGATGTGTATTAACAAGCACCTAAGCTCTGTTACACAACAGGCCTACAACAGTATCCTGCTGCTTACTGCAGACAACTTCTGTGTTTCAATGTGAGTCTTACCTTCTCCAAAGGAAAAAAAAAAGACCGAAAAACAAAACTAGAAAAAAAAACTTGAACTGTCCAATAATCTAGTGTAGGTATTCATGAACATTATTCATTAAATATCAGCAAAGAGGATATCTACTTCTCTGGAAGAGTAAGGAAGCTGAATATTCCTGTGGAAGTGCAGGCACTCAGAAAAATGAGGAAAAATACTAAGCTGAACAATCACTTTTCCATCAGACACTGACAGTTCTCCAACAGTGGAAAAAACCTCTAACTCTTCAATGTTTAGTCCTACTTCACTTTTTTTAACTGTAGTGCAGTTCACTTCTACATTTAGTGAAGAAACTGTAATTTGAATTGATGTAGAAAAACATATTTAGGATTAAGTGTTCCTCTTGTCCTGAGCTCAATTTTCTGATGTGATGACCTCAAGAAGCAGATCTTTATAATTTTACTGTCCTTTTGTCTGATGGGCTGAACCCCACACAAAGTACAGAAGAAAATCTAAACTAAAGAGTGCTCCAGCCCCCTGATCATCTCCCTGGCCTCCTCTGGACTTGCTCCAACAGCTCCAAGTCCTTCTTATGATGAGAAGCCCCAGAGCTGGACACAGCACTCCAGGAGGGGTCTCACAAGAGCAGAGTACAGCGGCAGAATCCCCTCCCTCAACCTGCTGGCCACACTTCTCTGGATACAGCCCAGGATATGATTGGCTTTCTGGGCTGCCCGCGCACATTGCTGGGTCATGTCCAGCTTTCCATCCACCAGTTCCCCCCAGGTCCTTCTCTTCAGGACTGCTCTCAATTCATTCTCCCCCCAGCCTCTACCTGTGCTTGGAATTTCCCCAACCCCGGTGCAGGACCTTGCACTTGGCCTTGTTGAACTCCATGAGGTTGGCAGTGGCCCACCTCTCCAGCCTGTCCAGGTCCCTCTGGATGGCATCCCTCCCCCTAGTGTGTCAACCACACCACTCAGCTTGGTGTTGTCTGCAAACTTGCTGAGGATGCAAGGATCAATACAACATCAAGAAATCATCAAGGATACCACAACAGAATGCAGGCCAGTTATATATAGATTTGGTTGTTTGCTGTTCTTATAAACTTTTTGAGAAAATACAGAATTATATATAAGTTTTCTTACATATGGCTGATGTATTCTGTTCATCTCCTTTTAGAATTCTGTAAGATCCGTTACACCAGGGTCTGTATTATTTCTATTTGTCATTTCAACATTAAATACACACTCAGCAAACCACTGTATTACGGCAGCAGAAATATCACTGTAGCTCTGTGATTTGTTGCCCAGTGGTGGTTAAATCTTCCATAATTGGCATCTATGTTTTGAGAAATAATTATACTATTGTAGTAGCAGAAGGAAGCAGAAGATGAACAGTAGCAATATTGAGGGTATCATCCTAAAAGAAAAATCTATCATCAGTCAATACCTTTTAGCTCATCAGTAATTTATGTCTTCAGAAAAGTATTGTTTTTATATACTGACTAGGTCTGGTTGTTGTTGTTACAGTGTTTTAAATTAATGCTACTCAAAGCCTATAGTTATCACAACAGAATTAAGTTCAAGCTTGACATTTTAAATGCCAGACATGAAAGTAGAAAAAAATGTGAGTTAATATATACTTTATGACCATTTGAATTTCAAACACACATAGTCATGTCAAAAGTGTATACCATGGAGCTCCTTATCTGTCACAGCACAGTGTAATTTACTCTTCTAATTCACTTTGAACATCATAGGTTTTGTTTGTTTTGTGTTGTATGATCTTCAAAACAAGATGCTAGAAAAATTGAATAGTAGTTCTGTATGAGTTTTTCAACACACAGTAGTATACACAATGTAGTAATACTTTCTCATATTCAATATATTCTTTGGGGGTTAAAGGACTAACAGACAAGATTTACCTTCTTGATAATTATGACAGTCACATTTTACGTCGCTAGTTCAGAATGAGTTATATGAAGATACTCTTTGATACTGGCTCAATTACAAATTCTGTTTAATACCTGTAAGACCACTCTCCTCATCACTCCAAAACACTGAAATGAAACCAGACCTGAAAAGAGCTGCATGCAAATCTATTCTTCCACTTTCCCTAAAATCTCTCTAAAAGATCAATTACATAATAAAAAGTGTGTGTGTGTGTAAGGGAGGGTGGAAATCAAGACTGATAAAGAAACTTTTACCCCAAAATGATAGGAGTTGGAGATTTCAGGAGGTCTGTTACAGCTGAGAGCATTGCATTCAATTTCATGTGGACCACGCTAAGAGCCTTTATAAAGAATGCAATCTAAGAAGATAGAAAGTGAATTTCCAACTGTGGCTGTCATCACCTGACACCAATTGAAACCCCATAAAATTGGCAGGTATGAAGAGATTCCTGTGGTTAATTGGGAGACCCTCATGCCCATATCTCTTAAAGATGCAAAATAATATCTGTGAAAGTAGTCACTACCTGATACCACCTTCTTGTGAGCTCCTCTGAAAGGTAACAACCCAGGATCCTTGCAGACTTCAGAATTCGATTTTGCGTGCACAATCTGGACATCTGCTGAATTCCCCATCTTGTGAGCATGAAGGTTTGCAGCCCCTCACTCCTGTCTCTTCGAGTTTGAAACTACTGGGAGCTAGGAGAGAGAAGCTTCTGTCTTTCACAAAAGCAAGATGGTTCCAGCTCACCTGATGAGGGACATTTTACTTTCTTGACAACACAACTGCCAACTGCAAATCATTAGAAAAATGAAAAAAGAAAAAATCAGTGTGAAAAAAGGAACATAATGTGAAAAAGGGAAAAAAACCCCAACCTCAAAACAATACATAGAAAGGATAATGACATATATGTATTACACAAACACTTTGAGAGTCCCACATCTGGTACCTTTCACCACCAATAGTTTCTTTTCTCCACACAATGTTTCAAACAACACAATATATTTATTCAACACTTCCCTGTATGTCCAATGAGAAATAATGAGTGTTACAAATTCACATACTGCCAGGGACATTATTTATAACAAGAAGGATCTATCTGGTAACAATGCCAAAGGATCTGTGTAAGAGCAAGAACAACAGGTTTTTTTTAAATTCCAGTTCAGAATTAAATATAGATGTGCCCTATATGCCTGGCACTCCTTCTATATTATCCTTGTGAGCTTCAGCATGTTATCTCTGGTGTCTCGGTGTCAGTGAATCCTTGCTGCATTACTGCATTCTGCTCTCCTGCCTGGGTTCTGTGGTCTTCTAAAGTAAACTGCTAGAAAACTTGTATGGATTAGAGGTTACTTCAGAACTGGTCTGAATGACAGCCTGCTGTCTAGTCCAATTCACAAAATAAATGTGAATTATATGTACTCTTTTTTGGTTTTGATTACTGACAGGTGTGAAGGTGAAGCCTTGATTTGAGAGAAAGTGCATTCTAATGAAGAGGAGATCAAAATAGGAAAACCTGAAAAAGATTAACTAGATCTTTTTATCTAAGTAAGGACTAGTCAGGAATTAACAGACTGTACCAAACAGTCTATAGCATGTATAAGCTAGACAACATTGAACTACCACTTTTTTTTTTTTTTCTATTTAAATAATTTCTAAGGAAAAAAGGCAAATGCAAAATCAAACTTCCCTTTAATGACTTTTCTCCAAATCTCTCCAAGCAAGACTATATCTTATAGAAATTTGGAGGGTCTCACTACACAAAATGTGTGATCTTACCATATAATTTCAAGAGACTCTTACACAACAAGAATTTTGGACTTGCATAACTTTTTGTAGAGATGGCTCTTCTCAGCGATTCCTAGGTTTTGTGTATCTGTCTAGAAAAGTCCTCCTCCAAGCATGAGTTTTTACTGCATTGTGGTCCTTTCCCTTTGGTCTTAATGGTGAAAAGAGGTTTTTGCCCTGCCTGATCAGAAAATCTTAAGAAGACCTAGAGGATGTCCTTGGATCAGGGGCTTTCATTCGCACAGATGCTTGTGCCAGGACAAGAGGTTTCAGATTCTGAGACCTGTAAAAACCTTATAACTAGAGATTACCTGAGCTGTCAGTCCTGCTTTGAGATTTTTCTGTTCTAGAAAACTCTACAAAAGGTGCTGTTTCAACTCCTCCTTTGCTTATAACATCTCCTAAATTTTGTGCTCTTCCTTTGTATCCTTATTGCTACATTAAAATACTGCTCATTTCGGTTTTCCTTTCACCTGCATTTTCTGGATGCCTAACCCACTTTATTTCTGCATGGAAATAGGGCCATTGTTGTAACTTTTATAATTTCTGGTGAAGATCTATGTCAGGGCCTGCAGGTGCATATGAGAGCTGACAAAATTGTGGTGTAAGTTCTGTAATGTTGTTATAGTTTGTTTGTTTGTTTTTTAAAAAATCAATTAAAATTTAAGTAGGGTTGTCTATCCATGTCCCAGCTTTAGACAGAGGCTAATTCTTAACAGCAAATGTCATTCTAATTCCTGGATATATCTGAGATAATTTTTTCTTTTTTTTTTGTTTTGTTTGTTTTGTTTCTGGGCAGTGAAAGGATTCCATCAATAAACACAAAAGATATTTAAAGGTATCAGAACAACATATTGGCAAATGTCCTGGTTCAAAGTGTAGAGATCTTCTTGAAGAATTTAATTTACCAATCATTTTCATTGACTGAACAGAAATTTCAACAGTAGGAAAAAATCAGGGAGAACATTAGTAAAATGCTGAAATAAATAATGGGGCCCCAGAATCTGTAGACTGATTCTGCTCCCCAGCACCCAAACAATAACAATCTTGATGGGAAAAGGTGGAAGGAGGAAAAAGAGAAAAAAGCCCTTAATCCAGAAGTGTTTGTCATGGAGAACTTAATTAATCTGTAATCAGGCTCTTTATAACATTAGTAGAATCCTTCTCTCCTTTGGACTCCTTTACCATTCAGGACTACCTCTCAAGAGACACTGTCCTTATTTAACTTACTGGTAGACCAGCAGTCTGTGAACAAACATCAAAATAAACAATAGATAATAAGCACACCATTCCTGAAATCAGTCCAGAAAAAAGATAACAGATTGAAAGTGTACCTCAAAAAGAGTGTGGCACCAGAAAGCACCTAGAATTTCAAAAGGTATTACCCTGAAATGCTTAATGTTTATTTCATGTATTAAACAACAACTCTCTTTTCCCTTCTACTGCTGTGATGTAGCCACCTGGGAACTTTTCTAGAGATCCTCCCCTCCTCCTAGTAGGCCAGGTGTCCTTCAGAACAATGAGGTCATGCCTGTTCATGAAGATAGCTCCATTTTCAGGTAGTCAGGAAAATATTATCTCAAGATTCTTGTATGCAAAGCCCCTTCAGAGAGAGTGCCAGACTTCTGGTTGACTTCCCTAGCCTGCAGGTGCTACTACTCAGACTTCACTCATTCACTGTACTGGAAGACAGGTACATGGAAATGTTGTTGCTCCTGGAATTGCAGTAAAAAAACTTTATTCCTCAAAATAGATCTCTCCAAATTTTTGCCAAAATTAACAGCTGACTGTACAACAGAGGATTGCCTTTAATGTGCTAAATTGTACAGACAGCCTGAAGTGGTCTGCAATGAAGAAAACAAAAAGTTATATTTCAGATGGGATACTCTTAGGTGTCATGTAGTTTCTAGAAAATAAATGACAGGAAAAATGTACAGAAAGGCTGGGAAGGCTGACAATACGGAAAATAGCAAGAGAGGTGGTGTGTATCCAAGACTGTACCTCTACTACCTACCTCCCCTCTGTTACAAAGCTTTGTTTCCTAATTTTGGTGCAGCATTATTTGGCATATAACAACAATATAAATTACTGATACTCCTTACTACCTGACTGCTCAATACAGATTTTGCAGAGGATGAAGCTAAGAAACTCACCAGTGAGAAATTGATTCAGTGTTTCTGAATAGTAGCTTATTCAGAAATCAGGAACTGAATGTAAAAAAGAAATACACACTTTCTGCATATCCCCTTTTCTGTGGCTACTATTAGCAAAGGTCCTCTGAGAATAACTTGTCGAATTAGAATGATGAATGTTCACTTATTAAGAAAACTATGGAATTATATTATGGCAATACATTCATGCTGCTGCAGATAGGCATGTATGTGTCAGGACTTCTTTATTAGTCATCTTTCAAAGGATTAAATTTAACACATTTATGATTAAATGAAAGCAAAAATTTTTTTTGTGACAAACTTTGTTCTAAAAGCTTCTAGTTCGGAACTCATTAATTTGATTCTAATTGAGAAAAATAGGATACATACTAATATTGAAGAATAAATAAGAAGCCAGAGCTGAGTAGTTTCTTTTTCCCTTCATCTCCCATCTCCAAATTTTTATGTATCTAAATAATATCACTGCTAAACCCCATAAATCCACTACTGAAAAATGTTTAAAGCCCTAGGCAACTATATTAAGCAACAGTTTACATGCACTGGATACCACTGGGGAGACTGAACTATTAAAAATTATGAAGGAAGTGGGTATAATTTGTATACACACATCTAGATCCCTAGTAAATGGTCATGAGCAGGGACTGAGGTGTTTAGGTTACTGCAAATTGCTATTAAATTTTTAACCCATGATTAATTGCATCTTAAATATTACATCTGCAAACCCATAGTTCTAATTTAAACTTAAATTGAAAATAAATGTTTTCATCAGGTTAGAACACAGAATAAGACACAATATTCAGCACTCTAAATATCAAGTCTATCCATATCCTGTAGAAAGTAACCATTTAAAATCATCTTAAAGGGGAAGCAGCTATATATATGCCATACTGTGGAATGACTTACAGTGACAAGAGTGCAGTTTGTAACAGAGTTAAATCATTCATATGTACTGAAAATAATACACTTAAGTTACAAACAGTTCATCAGCAAAGCCAAAGGCAAAACTGACTCACAGTTTCACCTTAATTTACAAATATTCAGAAAATGACAAATGAGCAGCTGAGCACCATGTTCCTACAACTCTAACTCTCTACAGCTACCTGAAAGGAGTTTGCAGGTAGTTGTAGAGAGCTACAACTCTTCTCTCAAATGAAAGGTGATAGGACAGGAGGAAAGTTGTTCCAGAGGAGGTTTAGATCGGATCTTGGGAAAGATTTCTTCACTGAAAGGGTTGCCAGGCATTGGAATGGGCTACCCAGGGAAGTGGTTGAGTCGCCATCCCTGGAGGTGTTTAAAAGACATTTAGATTAGATGTTTAGGGACATGGGCTAGTAGTGGTATTAGCAATGTTAGGTTAATGGTTGGATCTGATGATCTTAACAATCTTGTCCAAACAAAAAGATTCTATGATTCTACAGAATGGCCAGAATATGTCACGAATCTGAGCACCCCACATTCTGGGGTGCAATGCAACACAGTCTCTGCTGGCTTCCATACTCTACATAATTGCAACCAATCAGACTTACAGGATTTGAGATGGCCTGTTTTCAGAACTTAATTTTTTGATTTTCACTGGACGTCAATATAGAGTTCTTAACAACTGCCACATGGAAGACATGGGCAAATTCTGATATACCCTGACTGGACAAAGCAGTAAGACACATGACACCTATCTGCAGTTCATCAATGCTATATTGAACCAGTAACACCAGTAATGAATCCAAATATATGTGCACATAGACTGTGTGTTTGTTTAAATATACTGTACCTAGTACATATATATACACACACAGTGTATATATTGTATCACTATATTTCATACACATCTATACATACATATTATGTACACAGTGCCTCCCCTTGAACATAAAGTGTTCAAATACTCTATATCATTTCAGCATGATTTTGTAACATCTACACGAACAAGGAAATGCAGCAGACTCTGTGCTACAAACAACGCGATGAAGCCATGACTTTCAAACTTTTAGAAGGTTTGATATCACAATTAGAAGGTTCCTTAGAGAAGCAGTAAGAAAGTTCTTGCAAGTGTGCAGGTGTAACCTGTAAACACAGGGTTACAGTTCAAGAAAGGAATAGGGACTTGAAGAGTATTCAGTAGATACTCAGACACAAGAGCGACGGAGTGCGGCTACAGAACTGGGAATGAAATGTTCCTGGAAGATTTGTGTTGAATTAGCCTTGACACAGGAGAGGTAGTTCACCAAACATGAAAGTTAGTTGAGGATTGGAAAAACTAGCATTAACTATAAAGATGCCCAGGGACTCCAGGTAGTCCAAGACTGGCAAGCTGATTTTAGTTTAGAAATTAGCTTTCGGACATGAATAATAAGACAGCAGAGTTTTTAGAATAAGGAAATGCCTTCGGTCAGTTTAGACAGACCATCTGTCTATTAAATGCTTTATTAAAGACTTTATCCTTTTAAAATCCTTACTGCCAATTAGTGTCAATTAACATGAACTTAATCAGCCTTTTTCTATTCTCAGTACAATGCTGTAAAAGCAACATAATTCTAGTAATTTCAGTGTGATTTATACCAGCATAAATGAGACAAGAATTAGCCTTAATAGGTGCACATTTAAGCGTATGTTCTTAAATCACAGTTTATAATGCGCCCCAACACAGCTAACAGAATTCCAGTGGGGCACATTTGTGATCATAAAGTAGTCTTATACTCTAAGTTAGTCCAAATGATTAGCTTTTCAGGTAAAGATTTGCAATAAACTCTAAAAAGAATAATATTATACAATAGCTTTAATTATGCATAACCTAAATATAGAATTATATTAATAATTCTGAAAATAATTTAGTTTGCTTAAACTATAAAATCATGTCTCATAAAATATAATAAAATAAAAATCAGTAGGTATATTACAATAGTGGTGGCAGCATGGCAAGTGTCACCTGACTGGACATTTGGAAGATGAGGTACTTATAAAGTAGACAACCTAGAAATCTAAAATTTTTATATTTGAATATTTAAATTAAAAAAAAATTAGAAAATCTTGGGAAACCAATAATTTCTTTCAATAGAACCATATTTACTTCACAAATTTAAAAAAGGGTTAAAGAGAGAAGGCTTTGATTTTAAACACCTGTTTTAGCAAATCCCAGTTCAGTTTAAATTCTTTCTTGTATTTTTCATGTAGACCTCAGTATATCTCTCTCTCTCTCTCTCTCTGAGGAAATCTTGGTGTTCCATCCATAAAAAGGAAAAAATGTGACAGGAGCGACAGAAACTATTGGAAAAAATAATGAATCAGACAAATATTGTCCAAGAAAATGAAAGGAAAGTAAAAAGTTAAGGTAAGAAAACAAACTCTGCAAATATTACAGGGCTGTATGAAATGCACTATGGGATTGGGATACTATCAGCAAAAATATAGTCCCAAATGTGCTTCATTAAATGATATCAATCTATGGTAAAGGTAACTTAAAGGTACCAGAGAATTAGCAACATAAATACAAATATGGAAAACTTATATGAAGAGAATGTATCTAAACAAAAGACAAACCATAAAAACATTAAAAGAAAGGAATGGTTGTAACATCAAGGAATCCCACATAAGGAAAAGCAACGTCTGAAGTGACCTATGACGTTGTTGATTTACTGTTTCTGAAAAGACATTTTCATTCAGATTTTAGTTTTATATATACATAAATACAGACACACAGAGGTATATTATATCCAGGCACCTGTTGAAAGATATTTGATTAAAAGATGTTGCTTTCTGTATGTCGTCTACATCATTCATTGCAACGACAGGACTAGGGGCAATGGCCATAAACTGGAAAACAGAAGGTTTAACCTGAACATGAGGAAACACTTCTTCCCTGTGAGGGTGACAGAGCACGGGAACAGGTTGCCCAGAGAGGTGGTTGGAGTCTCTTGCTCTAGAGACTTTCAAAAACCCCCTGGACTTGTTCCTGTGTGATCTACTCCAGGTGATCCTGCTCTTGGCAGGGGAGTTGGACTAGATGATCTCTAGACGTCTCTTCCAAACCCTACCACTCCGTGAATCTGTGAACTGAAAGCTGTATTATGAGCAAGATGGTGTTAGAAAGGCTGGTAGCACCGTTAAATCAGTGGAAACCTCTTTTGCAACATGTGGTGGTGCATTGCCCTCTGCCCCCAGCTCCTGTATTACTCTACAGCCTAAAAATTCCTGTCCAGCATTGGCCATTGTGTAGTAAGTTTGGCAGTTGTGTCCCTTGAGTGTACCAAGCACTCTTGCATTGTTAAGGTAGGGAATGTCACTGGTTGTACTGGGAGATCAGCTGCCTTACCATGGTGCATACCAAGAATTTGATCACCTGGCTGTGGTGGAAATAAGAATGAAATAATTAATATTTTCCTGACAACCCTGAGGGTCAGGCAAGTTGGTGCCATCAATTACTAGCACCCTAGTAATTACCTACCCAAGTTGTGTCCAAAGTGGAAAGTTACTGATGCCTAAAGCGAATTATCTCACGGCCGTATAAACAACAGTCCCAAGTGGACCCTTTGAGCTCTTCTGAACTGCAGCAGGCTCTGCCCAGTATCCCCCTCTGGGTGGGATGGCTCTCAGAGTTCACAAATTCTTGAGTTTGTGGAATCAGAGGACCTCACAACTTAGGTTGAAACCTCCTTGTGGCTAAATTCTTTGCCCGTTGAGAGTACGAATATTTTCACTGAACTCAAGGGGAAATTTTAATAGGTACCTTTGTATGCATCTATTTAATGGATACCCACCCATGGTCAGTGAGGATCA